>NC_053434.1:57581697-57624281 GCF_007990345.1 Gossypium hirsutum
GATATGACATAAAATTATGAGAAAAGAATATAGATAACGTCGTGTGATACAATCTTTTCCGATCAAAAGGTTGAACAATCCAAAAAAAAATTCATAGTCTTCCTTTATTGTGAAACCAATGGTAAGAGTAATTTAAAAGAAATATTCCTTACTTATGGTCGATACAATTCATGCACTTCCTTTAAAGAAAGGTAATGTAACAAGGAAAATTCATAGAATATATAACTAAGAAAGTCGCAAAGTTGAAGCATCTAAAGTCTCAATAATATTTAATTGTTGCAAATAATCAGTTTAATCCAATGGCATAATAGCATTCTTAGATAACAAGAAAAATAAGCGAACTCACTTTCTAAATTGCTTTGCGTTGATGTCAAAGTTCTTTAATTTGTTTAAAAAATTAAAAAATGTAAATAATTTTAAAAGAAAAATAAAGACAATACCCTAAAAGTAGAGGTGTTCATGGCTGGGCGGGTCGGGTTCGGGCCAGCTCACTAAAATCATGCCTATATAGGCTCGGACCGCCGAGCTCAAAAACGGGCCTAAAATTTTGCCCAGCTTGAACCCGGATAAAATACTAAAACTAGGCCCCGGCCCGCCCGTATTAATTTTTATATTCTTTTAAATATATATAATAAAACAAAAAATACTAAAAAATCAAATAAATATTTTCCAACAAATTGAAAAATAAATTTAAAAAATTGTAGACTTAATAACACTAAGATAAGATGCAACTTAACAAGTAAATGCCTCTAAAATAATAAAAAATTTAACAAATGCCTTTAAATAATAACAAAATTAACAAGAAAATAAGTTTTATACAATATCCAAACAATAACAACAAAACAGTAGCAACATAATAGAAAAATAGTAGCAAAATAGTGAAAAAAACAACAAGAAAATAACATTCAAAAATAAAAAAAAATGCAGATTTTTTTTGTCATTTAGTGAATTCGGGCTAAAAAATACCTTACCCGAGGCTTGGCCCATTTTTAACGGGCCTTATTTTTTTGTCAAGCCCATTTTTTGGGCTTATTTTGTCCAAACCCTCCCACATTTCGGCGGGCCTTTAGGCCGGGCCGGGTAGCCCGGCCATGAACACTCTACCTAAAAGCTAAACTAATCTCCCTCAAGGCTTACTTCATTCATTGCTCTCAATATAGCACAAACCTATTTAAATGAATGAAATAAGAGTTTAAGGAGACTTCTTTTAAGTAATGCAAGAGGAGATGGAGCAGTGAAAGTAAGGGTGTGTTCTCCATTGCTTTTGGGATGAACTTTGCTAAAAAAGTGCTTTTTCTCTAAAAGCAATGAAGAATACATATCATTGGGGTAACTTTTTTAACTTTTGGGATGAGCTTTTTTAGAGATGAAAAAAGCAGTAAATTTTAGCTTTTTCAGCTAAAAAGCACTTTTGGCTGTTATTTTACCTTTTTAACCTTACTTTTTGACTTAAAATGTGTTTGATGCTATTATTTTGTGTTCTCTTTCTTGGTTATTTAATATGAGTTTTACAAATGTGTTAAAAGCATTAATTAAAAATAAAAAATATTTTTTTTAAATAATACAATTGTGCCAATATCTAATTACAAATATTTAATTATTATATTTAAATATTTCAATATAGTTTATTATTCTAATTAAATTTAATAAATAATTAATTTAATTACTTAGAAATATTAAAATTAATATTATATATTAAAATATTGACAATAAGTTATAATAAATTATTTTTTTATATTTTTATAAATAATCATAAGATTAACTAATTTGAACATTATTTAAATACATATTGTTATTTATAATATCATGTCTAAAATAACATTTACTTTTCAAAAGCACTTTTTGACAGCAATATCAAACACTTAATTTTTCCAAAGCACTTCTCAAAAGTACTTCTCAAAAGCACTTTCCACAGCACTTTCAAAAGCACTTTTCAGAAGCAATGAAAACTGGCCCTAAGTCGGGTTCAGTTTGATGATGCTCCGGATGTCCCTTTGAAGTTCGGCTCAATGATAGCTAACTTCAAGTGAAGCACATTATTTCACTTCAAACGAATCGTGAAAATTTTCTTTCCCATTGCTCGAAGAGTTACGAATACAACAAAGAATTTTATCGAGCTATTATTTAGTCCAGCCTACTCAAGCAAAGATCCCACGAATGCCTACTATTTCACCACTAAATCAACTTGTAAAAGAAGAACAAAAAGAAATCATCACGTATAACAACCACAGTAAAAGTCCTTAATACAATATCATTTTTTGTTCTTTTTAACTTCATGGATGATGGCTTTCCTTTGACTCCACTCTAAGTTGTGGTGCATAAACATCCTTTTGAGCAATTCAAGTCACTTAACCCAAATTTTTCTGCTATAATAACCACTACACCAAACATAGAACCTTCCAAGTAATTATCGTTTCCTAAAGACACAACAATCATTATAAAGGTGCCAAAATATAAAGGAACAAAGCTACAAATGGGACTCGAGCATGGCCGCATGGGGGCCTGTGGTCTAGGGCGTGGTTCGGAGGTTAACATGAGGGGCGCATGTTGGAGCTAATGGCAAGGCTGATGTGCGACAAATGTGAGCTAGGTCCTGCAGGTTGGCTTACTCATTGACGTATAATGTGAAGTTGGTAGGAGAAGTACAAGGTCGGTTAACATGTGGTGGCTAAAATGAGCTATTGTGGCCTGGGGCAAGGTTGTTGTTAAAGTGTAATTTGTAACTTATATTTATGGATCCAATAATTAAAGTTAAGTGGTTCAATTTAAATGTTAATCTTTATTTAATGATAATAAATTTATTCCCCATTAATTATGATGGAGTATTGATTAAAGTTATAACTTGATACCATCTATCTATTAGAGTGCCACATAAAATCTAATAAAAACTATAACCTTCATGGACTATATTAGGGTGTAACATAAGGAAAAATCAAGAGAGAAATAATTTATTGTGTCTTTTCATTAAATTCATATTAATTCCAATTTGCGTCAGTATTTTATATACTTGTGATAATCATTTATTCTAGTATCCTAAAATCATATAGCAAGTATTGGGTGTAATGGTATGGCACATGCCTCTCAACGGATAAACGATTTAACTTGGAGATAATTATAGGAGGGGCGCACTAACATAGATCATAAACAAATGAAGGGGATACTTTCTATGTCATGATTTATGAGATCTGTATAGAGTTGGTTTAGATCGAGAATTTTTTTCAATTGGTTGAACTTCACTAGGTGTTAATATGCTAAGAAAAAATAGTATGAAAGGAAGCGACAGTAGAAGTAGACACTTCTAATGGTGTTGCATAAAACACAAAAAAAGGGACAATAAATTATTTATGTAGTTCAATTTTCTACGATGTGGAGTCTACTCAGTGAGAAAACATTATCTTTTTCTTAATACAACAAGTGACCTTTATATCACACCTTGGTATAGTAACTTACTATTGTATCTAAAACTAGATCGTTCAACTCTAAATCTCCCCTTAAGTGTAACACCTCATACTCGACTAATCACCAGGTCTAAGCTATTGGACTCACATCCTTGCGAGCAGATTGATTACAATTCAATTTAATAGTTAATTCGTATTATTAAGTTAAAAAACATCATTATTGTATGCTATTATATAAAACCTTATACAAGCTTACAAAAGCTCTTTGGAGAACTCGAGGTCGAATAAGGACCAAATTGTAAAATTTCAAACTATCGGATTAATATCACGACTTTGAGGGTTCATGTTGGATCGGTGCCATAAGTGTAGTATTATCGTCAATGTGAACTGTAATTTGTCGAATAAATTGGTTAATGAAACAAATTCCCTATTACATTAATATACTTTGGTAATTGTCTCATATTATTTGCATGCAAAGCAATATCAATAAAAACTACATATACATTAGTGAAATATAATTACAAATAAAAGTAAGTGGAGAATTAAATACAAAAGTTCCATCAAACAATATAACATATTAAAATAAAATAATTTCTCTTATGCAACCTATGATCCATAAATGCCACAAGGCTTGATCTGTATGATAATAATTCGATACACCTCTCCAATAGCATAATCTTGGCATCGTCCCTAGGTGCAGACTCACACATCACCTAAAACTGCAACAGCCCTTACTCCTATTCGATGTCGGAACAAGGTACAAGGCATTATCAGACTTAAACATAAGCAAACATATATTTTCGAGACATGAATTTCGCTCAAATTAAAACTTTCATGTCAATCATAAATCCCTACAAGAGCCTATGAGGCCAAAAACATGCATGGAAGGATTCGGACTAAACCAAGAACTTTACAAAATCTTGCAACACATAAAAGTTTTTCACTGAACAGGGGTCACATGCCGTATGGGTAGGGTCACGCCGTTGGCAGGCCGGTCCGCACACACCCGTGTCCCTACCCTGTGTAACTCTCTGTTTGTCACCTAAGAACAATTGAAGACACAAGGCCAAGCACACGCTCGTGTGCTAGGCCCTGTGGTTGATTAAAATTTATAATTTTCATTGAATATAATTACAAATAAAAGTAATGGAGGAATTAAATTACAAATTTCTCATCTAACAGTATAACATATTATAATATCAAAATAATTTCTCTTATGCAACCCTATTGATCCATAAACGCCACTTGGTTGTATGCATAATAATTCGATACACCTCCCCAATAGCATAATCTTGGCATCGTCCCTCTGGTGCAGGACTCACATCATCAACCTAAAACTGCAACACCCCTTACTCCTATTCGATGCCGGAACAGGGTACGAGGCATTATCAGACTTAAACACAAGCAAACAGACATTTTCGAGACATAAATTTTCGCTCAAATTAAATTTTTCACGTTCAATCATAAAGTCCCTAATAAGAGCCTATGAGGCCAAAAACATGCATTGGAAGTGGTTCGGGACTAAACCGAGAACTTTACAAAATCTTGCAACACATAGAAATTTTTCACTAAATAGGGGTCGCATGCCCGTGTGGGTATGGGGCACGCCCGTTGGGCAGGCTGTGTGTCCACACACGCCCGTGTCCCTACCCCGTGTAACTCTCTGTTGTCACCTAAGAACAAATTGAAGACACATGGCCATGTCACACGCCCGTGTGCTAGGCCGTGATTTAAAATTTATGATTTTTCATTAAATAGGTGCAGATTTCACACGCCCAAGACACACGCCCGTGCCCGTGGCCGTGTCATCCACACGACTAAGACACATGCCCGTGTCTCTGCTCGTGTGCTTAATTCTGAGCATTTTGTTTCTCAAAATTGAGGTATAGGGGGCACACGGTTGGAACACATGTCCATGGGCGGACCGTGTGTCACATATGACCTAGACACACACCCGTGTGTCTACCGTATGGAGAAAAATAAGGCTATTTACCAAGCCTTTTTGCCACCCTTTTATGCACACACCTATACAACTCAACATAGCACCAACCAACCATATACATACAACCAAATCAGCCGCAATCAAGACATCCACATATCATTCACATACTACCATCTATCAACACAAACATCGCATACTCATCAACTCAAATCATGCAAGTTTCCACATTCATGAAGGGCATCATCATATAAATATACTTATACCAATATTAGCTAATTTCAAGTGGCCTTATACAAAACGAACTTTCAACCAATATAAGCCAACACATTGGCCAAATCAATCATGACTCAGAATAAAATGACCAAGTCCCTATACATGCCATAACTCAAAATGTTGAATTCATTGATACCAAAATAATTGATGATAGAGTGAGTGGATCTCCGACGATCTCTGATCCTCGAGCTAGCTTGGTGACACTATAAGACAAGGCAAAGGAAGGGGAGTAAGCTATAAAGCTTAGTGAGTTCCTATGCAAATAATAAGAATCATAACCACACATTTACATACTATTAACATGATGAAAATTAGCATGAATGTTATTAAAATCTTATAGTCATAACTTACTCAATCACAACCTTACCAAGGCTTCATCACATATCGAGCTCATTGCGTATAAGTTTTACGTACATACTTGTACCAACTCGCAACATAACCATAATATTTCACAACTTTGACATTCTCGTTGAACACTTGAAATATTAATGGATAATCGAAAATCTTGCACATAAGTGCCATATATGTAGCCAAAGCTACCTCTGTAACACCCCAAACCTGGCCTGGAAGTTTGGCTCGAATCTGGCGTGTCACATTGAAGTGTTTTTCGAAACCATGTTTCCATTAAAAACCCTTCTTAATAATTAAAAACTTATACCCGTTTTAAACCTTGTTAGAAAACCTCAGCTGAATAACATTCTTAACAACTTTGTAAAAATTTTGGTAGTTGCGGAAGCTTAATTTAAAAACAATTGCGGATACGTGATGTTTTGAACAACAGTAGTTGCTTTGGAAAACCGTGTTCTAATACTAGCAATTATAAGAACAATAAATAAAATTCCAAATTTGAAATCCAGAAAATTACAACGGCTTTACTACAACCCATATAAAAACATTTAAAAGTAATAATCAAAACTGTAACATAAACAATGTGTGTGGCTTCCTCCGAGCCCCTCGCAGCTCCGATCCATCTAAGGCTGGAAATTACCTGAAAGGTTAATAAATGGGGTGAGTTTACGAAAACTCAGTGTGAAATCCCCTACTATATAAAAGGAACAGTCAGTCATATAAAAAAATTAAAAGTTTGGCCTCAGCCCTACTTACAGTTTTAGTATCAATTAGGGCTTAGCCTATTTAACAGACAGTACCATATGGGCCTTAGCCCATTACAGAATAGAAACATTATCAGAACTAGAATCAAAATGAGAATCAGAATCAAATTTAGAATCAGGTGACAGAATCAGAATCAGAATCAGTATCAGGTAACAAATTGAGGATATTTGGGTAATTTTATAAACCGGGGGTACTTTGGTAATTTTACAATTGGGTTTATTTTAGTAATTTGGTAAACTAAAGTATTCTAAACAGAGATAACAATACGAATGGGCCTAAATCTCTTCTCGGCCCAAATGGCCCACACGCTCGTGTGGCCCTTTTAGCCCAAATCTAGCCACAGATATGAGATTCACGTAGCCTAGTCCAATACTTACTACACAATCAAACAACTTATCTAATTGGCCCACATGGCCCCTTTCGGCCCATCGCGGCCCGAAGTAGCCATCCTACAGCTAGAGTAGTGAGAAATACACCTGATAGGAGACTAGAGTTAATCCACGCTCCGAGCACTCTTAGTCGACGCCCAACCCAAACGAGCACGCCATAAAGCGAAAGGGATCAGCCAAGAAAGGTACCTTTACTCTCCTTATTGTTCTCTATATTTAAAGCCAGCTTCGCATCCACTCTTATGTTAGCTTCCCGATGTGGGATCCCTCCATCATCAGAGTTTAAATTCAACACCAACTCTTGCCACCCCCTATTAGCAAACTAAATGCTCTTTTCTTGCCATGGGATTCGAACCCATGCCTCCCCTTAAATGCTCCACACGCTACTTGCCACTAAGCCACAAGGCTTTTTGTGTTACAATTTCTCCAACAATATTCTTAAGGCCTACCTACTACACCCAGGGTTTGATTCACCTTAAACCAAATTTTTTCTAGAGTCCAGGTTTGAACCCAGGACTTCTCCAACACTTCTTAGCACACTTAACCACTAAAACAAGCCTTCAACTACGAAATGTTCACGCATAACAGAATATTATAAGCTGCCTTCAACCGCTCCTATGCTCAAGGCCCAAAACTTCTAGGCCCAAATTCAGGGTGTTACAACCTCATATCTCATAATACATATAGACTCGTTTTGAGCTATTTTCGGGCATGCTCATACAAGCTATCAATCAAGACTTAGCTACACAATGTTGTTCACACAAGCTGTCAGGTATCCAGAACATATGCTGATACCCAGCCACTGTAGGACGTACAAGACCAACACCAGATCACATAAACACATATATACATGGGTTCCTAGTGACATGTCACTCCTATCCTATTCTATTCCTAAGGCTCATCTGGGAGTTCTCACTTATCGAAACTTTGTCAAATATGTCCAAAGAGTCAATCACAATTCATACAATATTTAAGCATTTAAAACATAATTATAACAATGCATTATTTACATACGAACTTACCTTGGTACAAAATAGTAGAATTGACCTAATCGTCAAACACTTTGTTTTTCCTCCGATCTAGGTCCGAACCTCGTTTTTATTGATCTATAATGACAAATTTAACTCATTTAGTATTCACATTGTTCAATTCAGTCCAAAAATCATATTATGAAAAAATTACATTTTTACCCCTAATATTTCTCATTTTACAATTTAGTCCCTAAGCTCGTAAAATGATTTTCATCCAATTTCTTCGTTACCCAAGCCTAGCCAAATCTTTATTATACTCATACCAGCCCACATTTTTCATTTAACCACACTTTTACTAATTTTATAACTTTTACAAATAGGTCATTTTCGACATTTTTACCAAAATTAGCGAAAGTTGTTTATCTAACACAAAACATGCATTTTCTACCATTGGACATCAAATTACACAAATATCTATCATGAGTAAAAGTTTAGACTTTGATTATTTCTTAAATTAGTGATAGAAATAGATAGATCGGGTTACAACGACATCAAATTTGTAAAGAGCATTAAAAACGGGGCAAGAACGGACTTACAATCAAGCTTGGAGCTATGGCTTCCTCTTCTAAAATTTGGCTATGGTAAGGAAGATGGAAAAATATTTTGGCTTGATTTTTTCTTTTTAATTCATTTAATTACCAAATAACCAAAATGCAGTTTTCTTAAAACATAAAATTTCTTTTACTTCATGTCCATTTTTGTCCACTAACTTAACAAATGGTCTTATTACCATCTAAGGACCTTCAATTTAAAATTTCATAGCTATTAGACACCTCTAGCTTCTAGAACTCAAGTTTTTCACTTTTTATAATTTAGTCCTTTTTGCTAAATTGAGTGCCCAAACGTCAAAAATTTCAAACTAAATTTTCACAGAATCATTGCATAAAACTGTAGAGCATAAAATATAAGAAAAATAAATTTTTCTACATCGAATTCGTGGTCCTAAAACCACTGTTTTGACTAGACCCCAAATCAGGTTGTTACAGAAACGATAAGTATAACTAATGTAAGTTTGTAAGAACTTAGTGAGAATTAATCACTTATCATGGTTTGCATAAAGTGCCAGCTTCTCTTCTTTCAACATAATCTGTCTATCACATTGAACATCACACAAATCGCACAACATATCATTCCTTCTATCTGCAATATCATAGTCAAAATCCATTATTGTCACGTACAATTAAAAACCGTTCTCTCAAGAATCTCTTTCAACTCATCTTGGTCATGGTTTCTTACTTGTATTCTTGCAAACCGAAGTTCAAAATTACTTCTCATACCTAATCTTAACATCCATTGTTTACAAATAAATTCCTTTCTTCAAGTTATTAGATGCAGCTTTATTAAAATTTGTTCCTTCAATGAGGGTCCCCATTTCATCGCTTCAGGTCATTACCTTTAGTTTTGTCTTAACTTGGTCCTATCCTTACCATATATTCAATCGATATCTTTAATGATTCTGATTTCACTGCTCATACTTAAGAGTCATACTAAACATGGCATATAGCTCTATACTAAACCCGCCACACTGGTCATCCATTAGAATACGCCACGATGGCCTATCAATCATTTCCTACCTCGGTGATTAGACACAGACCTACAACCAGTCCCTCATACACTAACACAATTCATACCTAACATTTCTTATCACCAATTATACAACAATTAAAACTCATGTTTCACGTACTAGACACATTCATGTAGATGTATTTCAACACAATACATACCTATACACAATTCGTCATATAATTTGAACTCATCTAACTTCTTATATACATACATACTCTCTTCTTCAATATCTTAAATACTCTTCACAATTTCTAGAATATAGATAATAACAATACCCTAATGCATACTTAGCAACCTTGTACGAACTATTATATATTAGTCATTATCCTGCATCATTAATTTTAACGGATACCACAACAGTCTCATCATTCTCTCAAATTCCAGTTATCATGCTCTTATACTACTAAATCTTTTTTATCTAGTTAACTGAGAAATCCACTTAAACCTTTCATAAAATTTCTGGTCATAATAATAAATTCTTAACAATACATATCCTCAGAATCCATTTCTAACAACCCATGCCTTAAGCCATACTCTTATTTCAAACAATTATTCGCTGACATTTACTTTAGATGGATTCAAATGTATTTGGCAAATACTTTCGTTAAATTGCATGCCTTCAAAATGACAGTCAGATATACCTTGATTCTATTCCATAGGTATTGATATTGACAAGATAGTACTTAGACCATTCAAATGAATTCCATACCCATTCTTCCCAGGTTCCTTATGATCTCAGGAGAGGTCAATAAATCCCATACCACTGTGATTTGACAAATTCCAAATAAATCTGATTCAACCATTAATCATAATATAGACAACTCTCAATGAGCATAGTAATACTTTACCTTAGCTATATTTGTTACAAAACTATCTGACTAATTCATATCTTACTAGAAATATAGGTATGTAAATCTTACCAGACATTCATGACAGATTACACCATTCAGATCAAATAGAACATACGTGCATGCTTCATACGGACACTCGTTTACTGTCTCGGTGGACTTCACAGAGGATGCCATAAGATTTGATTAGAGTGCGCTATTGAATAATAGATAAAATAAATCACAAAACATTCCACAAAATACGCTAGGAGGCATTGTAATGAATGTGCCATCATGATTTCATACGAAAGACGCCTTGTTGATTTGATACAGGGTCATATACTTACGATCCATTCATAATATTATTTCATATGCTTCCATGGGTCATGACCTCATGGTCTTACGTAATCATTCATGACCTAACTTTATTCTTACAATATTATACATGTTACATTCTTTCTGTACTTTTAATGATTTCCAATTTGCATTTCAATCATGTTCATAGATATACTTTATTATGAATAGTATGCATGCAAGAGTCATGGTAGAGACTCACTTGGAAACTTACTTACAATAGCTTGAACGCTAGATCCAAACACTTGACTTGCAATGAACATCAATCACCGGGATATGATGAAATTTCCTACTCTTGGTTTGATCTTCAGTTCTAGCTCAAATAAGAAAAAATACTGTTGGTTAATTAAGATTCAGTTATCAGTACTTTTGAAGAAGGAAGAAAAAAAACTCCCCCTTTCTTTAGCCTGAATACCTATAAATATAACTTAAGTCCCAATTGGAACTTGACATGTGTCACACTCTTTCAAAAATATCTTTATTAATGATCTACATCTGTAATGCAAATATAAATAAGAATCCAATATAGAAAATATTCGATTACCCAAACTAGAGGGTCTTAATTACTACTCTTACAATGCAATTAGCAGTCATCATAATAACATGGCACACTATGCCTTTGGCGAGTACTCTTTTTAGTCATCTCTTCACTTGGCTATTATCTCATTCCAACCAACATGGTGATCTATCATCAAACCACCCTCAACTTAAACATTGTTAGGAATTCTCCCATTCTATACACCAAAGGAAACTATCAGGAAAATAACACTTTGCCAAATAAACTATTTCAAAAACTATGCACCAACCTTGAACCTACCAGAACTAGGGTGTTACAACTATCATCCCTTTAACAAAATTTCACCTTCAAAATTTCTAACTTTGGAGAACTCCAACGTATAACAGGTAACTACCTGACTGCACCAGGCGCATACCATGAGTTGGGCCAATTCAGGATTTGTCGGTTGCCCTCATATATTTAAACTTTACTCACTTACCTAGTTTGACAGATGTTAACATTACTTTGGAGAACAAACCTCTTCAAACTCTTTGGCAAGATTGATAGAAACCTTAACCTTTCCTCTATTTAAACTTTTTGCATCCTTCATCTTTACTTTTAGATTTCCCCCAAAGGTATCTCTTTTCCTTCTTTCTCTTCTCTTACATCATTATCACATACATCCTAGACATAAGCGAGAAAATTTTTACATACCTGAGGAACTTAACTAGGTTTGACGTATTATACATATAGGGCTACTTCCACATACGTTGTCCAAGAATAGACTAAATCGGGCTCTGATACCAAAGTTGTAGCTCCCCATACCTGACCCTTAAAGAGGATCTAGGAATGGAGCATTACAGCCTTGCATATTTTCCCCTTTTTTTTGCTCCAACCATAATTTGGAAAAAAGTTAGATTTCATCAAATCTGACTAAAGATAACAAAATTTTAAAATACTAAATTATGAAGTAAACCATTATGAATCGAGATCATAAGCTTTATTACAAAAGTCAGGGAAAAGTCATAATTTTACGAATATAATTTTGGGTACAATTGTTCTTTAAAATCCTAAGCCTTAACACCACCTCATTGTCATGCATAAAAAATTATTAGAAGTCTCACAACATAAAATATCCTCTAGTGTGGTCATTGGTCATTCCTCTACTTATTCAATGATCCTGAGAAGTAAAGATAACACAGTAAATTTATAGAACTTAATGAGTTCTAGAGCAGACACTAATATGATTATACATATGATAAAAAAAATGAACTTTCTCAATTCAATGGAACACATAATTCACCCATTTGAGAGTACTATACACAACAAACTTTGTACAATTCACCTATTAGCAAAATACGAAACTTACATATACCTTATAGCAGACCAAGTTCCTTTGGCCCATTCCTTGCCATACATGTCCATTCATGCAGACAACCTTCTTTGTGTTAGCCAAAAACTCTAGTCTGTGTTGTAAGATGTACGTTTGTGCAAGTATACACATTTGTTATCAAGTAATAAGTAAGTATAAGAGTTATTGTCTCCACAGGGACTGTATATGTTAATCAAATAATTGCAAAATTAAAGATTACAAGTTGGTAAGAAAACACAATAATTTTGATGTGATGGATAAAATTAATGTTAACTAAATATAAATGAATTAATCTAAATGCAATGAATAAGATGAGATGGTTTTGTAGAAAATTCACAAGCTTCAACAATAATAACATGAATAAGCTAGAATAATTACAATGTTCAACGTAATTCAGTTTTCATCATGTTTAACAATGTCTGGAACGTATTCATGGCAACTTGATATTTCATTAACTTGAAACTGGTATAAGTCCTTTCAGAATCTTATGCTTAGGAAAACATGCATACTACCATGATCTTATCTAACTAAAGGTTTCTTAGAGTTTATGTAAAGTAACAGGGATGGATTAGGTTTGAAATAATTTAATCACACAAATCTAAAAGTTATGCAAGGTAATAGAGCTCTCTTGAGTTATTACAAAGCTTTAATTTAATCGGGCTAGGATTTAAATTAAGCATGCATATTTCAATTATTGTGTCTATTAACCATCATTTGGCTAGGATTGATAAACTAATTCTATTGCATTTAGTCACATTTTAATGAATGAAATACATGCATGAGTTTAATTGAAAGTATGAACGATTGAGGCACAGACATCATAAACATGAATCAAATGAACTTCGTCAAATTAATGTAATTATTCTATCTAAACAAAATTAATCTATCATTGTTAATGGAAAAAACATTAAAATAATTTGCAAACATGTTGAATAACTAAGAACAAAATAAAGATAAAAAGTAGAATCTCTGAATGATTTCGATAGTCCTCCAAAAATCGATCGCAGTGGCTTCCTCCTATCCTCGTGTTTGCTCCTTCACAAAGTGCTCTTCAAGGTTGCTAGCAAGAGTGATTTTCCTTAAGGGAAATGCTGGCTAAATTAGATGGGAAATGGGAGTGTTATGAGTGAAAAGAGAAACAAAGTGAAGAGAGAAATGAGAGATGAATGAGTGATATGGGAATGAAAAGTGGTATGTATAGTAGAAGGGTGACATGAAAGTTTGCTAAAAATAGCTTGGGGGATCCCTTGAAATGCTCCCTCTCTTGGCCAACAATAAAATGTAGGAAATGGCTAATGTTTTCCTTGATTTTCTTGTTTGATTTGTGCTAGGGGTTGGACGGTTTCTTGGGCAATATTTGGAAGTTGATTTTTTATTCTTTCCCAAGTGCAATGACCTCCAAATAAATCATCCAAAAGCTAATTTTGGACTGCTTACATGCTTGCCAAATTTGGGATTCTCTTCCCCTTGATGGACGGTTTTGTGACCCAATTCAAGACACAATTAGATTTCTATTCAGCAACCAACTTCAAATGAGTCAAGGTAAAATTTATAAACACAATCATGCTTTAGTCGTCCATATGACTTGTTTATGTGTGATATTTAATTTGCTTCTATGTTAGTCAATTCCATGGTTCCACTGCAATATATTAAGTTCTTTATTAAACTTGTAACAATAGAACTTAATTTTATGTAGAATTAACTTTAAAAATTAATAAAATTACAAACTTACTAAAATCATGCTCAATGTCTTAATATGAATTAAGTTCATATAACTTTCTAACAATATACTCAAAATTTGCTCAAATATTAAGTAAAAATATGCTAAATAAGTTTATATAATTTAGATTTATCATGTGTTTAGAGATCATTTCAATTGTACATTTCTTTTCCTTTGTCATTCTCTGCCAATCTAGTTTGCAATTATGTTTGCCCTACTAGAGGCTACATAACCATTCTCATGTATCATGATCTTCCAGTTCAATGATCATATCATTGAAGGCAATGCCATGTGTAACATCCTATTTTTCAGTGGTGTTGGAAAACAGTGGTTTCAGGACCACAAATTTGATGAATGGGTCCGTAAATGTTGTTATTTAATATTTACGAGTCAAATGTAGTGTTATAATAAATTTTGATTTCATAATTTATGTTATTTGAACAAATAATTAGGTTCAAGTGGTATGTGTCTAAAGTCAAGTGGTTTTAGAAAATGAGGTATTGGGACCTTGTTTTTATAAACTGAGGCCGTACAAAGTGTTATTAGGGTGATACTAAAATTTGGTTAAGATATTTTAAGGTATAAATAGTTAATTAATTAAAAGAACTAAATTATAAAAGTTGCAAAAATAAGTTTCTATTAGTAAAAAGGTGTTAATTTAATAAGGAAACAAGAGTTAATGCGATTATTAGGTAATTATACCTTTGGTGATGTTAGTGGACGGTTTTGGAAAACAGAGTTAAGGAATTTAAAGATTGTAACAAAAGGTATTTTAGTAAATTGATAATTAAGCATAAAATTAATAAGCCAAATAACATCATCTTTCTTATTTCATCAAATTTTGACTAGAAACACCATGGGAAAGTAGAGAACAATTGACCAACCTTTGTTTCAAGTGCATGGTATGTAAATTTGTCGTTTTTAGTAGTTTTATGTTTTTGAGCTCATTTTAGCATAATCTAGCTAGCTGGGAGTCAAATTGTTGTAAATGTTATAGATTATGCCATGTATGAATTTGATAGGTTTTTGAAGTTCTATGATAGATTATTAAGCTTGGTTGTTAAATAGAAGTACTTTGTTAAATGATTTTTAGTAATTTTAATGTTAAAGGATTAAGTTGTTAAAAAGTAAAATTTATGGAATTTAATATAAAATTTTGATGATTATGGGACGATATCTGAATAAGAGAAATTTGGTTAGCTTGGTTGATGGTTAAAAAATGGTAAATTTCTTGTTTCAGGTTTAGGGACTAAATTGCATAAGTGGTAAAATATTGGGGGCAATTTTGTAATTTTATAATAAAATGGGTTATAAGTTTAAATTAGATATTTTGAGTTAATTGAACTCTTTAATTAAATTAAATTAATATTTAGATCAATAAATGATTCAAATGCACACAAATCATGGAAAATTCAATATAGCGAGTTAGTCGTTGGATCACATTAGGGCACGTTTTGGTATATGTAAGTTCGTACTATATGTAATATGTTAAATTAAATTCCTTTTTAACTGTTTTGTTCAAATAATTGTGCTGTTGTTATTTTGAATGTGGTTGATGAAAAATTAATAATGAAATTGAGTAGTATTGGAGATATTATAAAGCTTTGTGCCTAGCAAGCTTTGTGCCAGTGTATATAATCAGGCTTTGTGTGTAACAGCCTGATTTAGGGCCTAGTCGGAATAGTGGTCTCGAGACCACAAATTAAAAGTTGGAAAAATTATTTTATTATAATTATGAGACTATAGCACGATTATATTAGTGTTTGAAAAATTTGACGAGTTAACCTTAACGATTGTGAGCCCAATTGCGAAAAAGGACTAAATCGCATAAAGTGCAAAAGTCATAATTTGATAGCTAAAGGTGTTATTTTATTAAAGAACCAAAATTGGGGGTCCTTAGTGGGCAAATAGACCCTTAATTAATGGCATAGCTGGCCATGAGACATAGAGGAGACAAATTTTAAAAGTAGGTAGAAATTTAGTAGCTATTTTGACCAAAAAGAAACAAAATAGAAAATGGTTGTCAATTTCTTTTCTTTTCATCTCTTTCCACCGAAATTTTTAGCCATGAAAAGGGGTTTGAAAGCTTAAATTTTGCAGCAACTTATTCCTCTCACAAGTAAGTGATTTTAGTGAGTTTTCTTCAAGATTTTCACATTTTTGAGACCCTTGAAGCATGAGCTTTCAAATGAGGGTGATATCTTGAAAAATGGTCAAGAGTTTAGGATTTGGCCTTGGATGTAATAGTGATAGATGCTGAGTTTTTATGGAGGAATATGAGTCCTAATTGTGTTATAAGCAACTTTTGAAAAAGGTGTTAGCTTGAAAACACCTAAAGGAACCATTTTGCATAAGTTGCAAAATAGGTAATAAGTGTATGAAATAGTGAGAATTTGGGGTTGCTATAAGAGTAAAAAGAGTTTAGCTAGGCTTGAAATACGAAGAAATTTGATAAAAACCAATTTTCAAATATAGGGGTAAAATGGTCATTTTTCCAAGGCCTAGGGGCAAAATGGTTATTTTACGATGTGAAATTATGAATGCCTAATTGTAATTAATGACTAAATGTGTAACATCTCGAAATAGGGCCTAGTCAGAATAGTGGTTTCGAGACCACAAATCCGACATCAAAATATTTATTTTATGATTATTATGAGGCCTAGAATATGAGTATATGCATGTGTTAAAGTTTCATGAAGAAATTCTAAGTATAAGATGTCCAATTGGAAATTAGGGTCTAAATTGAATAAATTGCAAAACTTGGTTTCTAGAAGCAATTTGTATGAAATTGCTTTAGATTATGAATTAGAAGGTCTTGGAGAGAAATTTGCCCAAACTCTAAATTTTTGGACAAAAATGGGCTTGCATGGATGAAATTTTAAAGAAAGGGCATAAGGGCATTTTGGTCATTTGTCATTTTAATGAAATAAAATGGGAAAAATGAACCAAAATCAGCTCATTTTCTCCTTCATCCAGCTGAAACTTCAAGGGTCACCATAGCTAGGGATTTCAAGCTTTCCAAGCTAAATAGTAAGTGCTCCCAAGCCCCGTTTTTCATGCTCTTTGTATTTTCGAAATCCTGGTAGCTTGCTCTCTCCATTTCTACCCATATTTCATGCTAGGGTTTCATGTTTAAAAATTTACCCATGCGTGATTTGCTAGTTGATGTTCGTGAAAAACCCTTATAGGGACTATTTTGGAAAAGATGTAAATGTGTGGTAGAAATGAGAAAATAATGGAAAATTTGGGCTGCCATAAGAGAGAAAAATGTTCAGCTAGGCTTGGGTGAGATAGAAATTTTCATGTGTTCCATTATACGAGCCTAGGGACTAAATCGTAAAAATGTCAAAGGTTAGGGGCAAAACAATCATTTAGACTGGGGGTGAGAATTAGACTTGAAATGTATAATGTAGTGTATTAATGAGTTAATTTTGTTGTTATAGACCCCGAGGAACAAATTTTGGAGATTGACAGAGGTAAACACAAGGTTTCAAAATAACCGAAACACAACTCCGAAAAGAATACGAGGTAAGTTCAGATAAGTTAAAGTAAACCCTTAATATGCATAATTGTATGATTTATGAATGCTTGATCATTGCATTTATTATTGGCATGCAATATCATAGAAATGTATATTTGATGATAACATGTGAAAAATGTCTCGGTTGGGGTTGAAAAAGGGAATTCGATGGACAAACCCTGTTTGACATGTGAACTGAGATCCTGCATGTGTTGCAGTAAGGATTTAGCCCGGACGGGTAATCCGTGATCTCAAGTATAGAAAAGATCTAGCCCAAATGAGTGTTCCTTGAATGATCAAGCCTTTCGAAGAATATATGTGCATTGGTTTAGCCCGAACGGGTAATCTGATTAGGGTCTAAATTTAGCTTGGACTGGCAATTTAGATCCGAACTCAGTAAGGGTGTTTGTCGCAATAAGGGATTTAGCCTGGATTGGTAATCTCGACATCACCTTATGAGTTGATATTACGGGGGATTTATCCTGGACTGGTAATCCTGCCATAAGATGTGAGGTTCGCGGGAGTGCATATATGTGAAATGATCATTCGTAAGAATTGGCGGATAATGGGTATTCCATTGAGATTTCCTAGAAAGTCAACGGGATTAATATGATGTATGTCAATAAGATGATGAATGATGAGCTCATCTACATAAATTACATGATGCTTTGTTATGTGACTAACCCATTGATTGAGTGTATGTGATAGGGAATCATTTCATAATTGATGATTTCATGATTTATATATAGATGTATGCTAATTACTCGGTAAGTTTAATTTCTGGTTATTCGAGCTTACTAAGCATGAAAATGCTTACCCCTCTCTTTTTCTCTGTTCCACAGAGCTCGAGGACTCATGAGGACTGAAAGACGATTGGAGAGTCAACACACTATCAACTAGACAAGCTTTGGTATAAAGACTCTATTTATTCTGTTCAATGGCATGTATAGTATTTTTGAGTATTTTGTTATATTTGTCATTTGATTTGCCAAGTAAAGGCATGGAAAAATATGTTTATCTCTTTTTATGTAGCCATGAAAATTGACTTAATTTAAGTAGGGTATGACCTACGATTTCATGCATGGTTTTTAATTATAAATCATGAGTTGCTATCAATTGGCAATGAGTCACATGAATGAGCCAATTTCGGATGGATTAATGTAACATGGGAACCCATGACACTAAAGAGTAAATAACCATTTATGTATGAAACCAATGATATGAGGTTTCCATACAACTATTTTCACTAAGATTATTTACAAGTGAAAAATTATGTTTTCTCTCAAACTTGGTAACCACTAGCCACAAGTAGTAGAAAGGGGTGACTAAAGGCTTGGAAAATAGCCTAATAAAGTCTACATGGTTGGACAAACGGGCATGAGTCTAGGCCGTGTGTGACACACGGTTCCTTCCCATGGGTGTGTGCTATGGCCGTGTGTCCCTTGCGCTTAAAACTTTAGCTCAAAGTTGTACACGGGTAGGCCACATAGGCGTACGCCATGGCCGTGTTAAAATGACAGTTTTGTCCACAGCAAGTAGCACGGGCGAGTTCCATGGCCGTGTTGATAAGTCAGTGTTGCCTACGATTGAAGGGCACGGGCGTGCCCCAAGATACACGGGCGTGTGTCCCTTTTAGTTAAGGAAATTTTTTTGAAGAGCCCAAGGCTAATCGAACGTGCCGGTATTTGTCCCGCATTGCCTTCTGATATGTTATAGGTCTTGAAGGCCTATACAAGGGACGGGATGATCATGATTGAAAAGTTCTAAATTCAAATGAAATTTTGTAACCCGAGTTAGTATACTGAAAGTGTAAAGTTCCGGTAATGAATCGAGGACTATCCCGGTGTTGGATATGGGTTAGGAGTGTTACATTTATTGGTATCAGAGCTATGGTTTAGTCAGTTCCAGGACTACCGTAAAGGATGTTAAAGTTCGCTATACATACCATTATTCGAGTATTGATAGTGTGACGTCTCCTAATTGTTTAAATTATTGTGAATATAGTAAATGTCTTCTCCGTACAACAAGCTGTATCTAGTAGTAGTAGGAGACTAATGTCAGAAGGTCGAGAAGAGGCCCGAGCTACCTTCTTTGATATGATGGATGAATGGTTTGCGGATTACTTGTTGAAATCGCGCCAGCATACCGAGACCTCCCTAACCCTCTAACCAAACTGATGAGGATGTGCCATGAGGTATGGCACCGAAAAGAATTGGTAAAGCCCCGATAAATAAGCTTAGAAAGTATGAGGTTGAGGAATTTAGAGCTGACACTGAAAGAGCTGAGTTTTGGCTCGAGAACACTACGCGGGTGCTAGATGATTTGTCATGCACACCCAAGGAATGTTTGAAGTGTGTTGTGTCCCTGTTGAAGGGCAATGCATACCATTGGTGGAAAATCGTATCCTCGGTAGTGCCGAAAGAGAATATTACTTGGGATTTCTTCTAATCAGAGTTTAGGAAGAGATATATTAGCCAACGGTTTTTGGACTCGAAAAGAAAGGAGTTCTTGGAACTCAAACAAGGTAATAAGACTGTAGCAGAATATGAGAGGGAGTTCGTATGACTAAGTCCGTAGGCAACTGAATGAGTCCAAACTAAATTGGAAATGTGTAAACGCTTTGAGGAAAGTCTGAATGAGGACATCAAGTTGTTGATTAGGATCTTGGAAATACGGGAGTTTGCCACATTGGCCGATGGATCCAAGAAGGCCCAGGAACTTAATAATGAAAGAAAACAAGCTAAGAGATAAGCTTGAGTTGGGTGCAAGAGGTCTAGTGGTAAAACACTTTCGTTCTCCACGAAGAAAGCCAAGAGCCTGCATGAACGCTCCACTTCATCAGTGGGATATTCGAGTAGATCGAGAAACTCTAATCGACGAGGTCAAAAGTCTTCCTCCTCGATGGTGACTAGTGTGGGGAGTGTAGATGATCAAAAACCGAAGTGTATGAGCTGCAAAAAATTTCACTTCGAAGAGTGCCGAATGAAAAGCGATGCATGTTTCAGATGTGGTTCTCTTGATCATTTTCTCAAAGACTGCCTAGAATGAGCTAAAAAAGATGAGGAATTAGCTTCGAATTCGAGTGCTCCTATTCCACGAGGTAGACCTCCGAGATACCCTGGAAGTGCTAGTGGCAGTCGAGTTGTGACTAAAGATGCTGCAAAATCAGAAGTTTGAGCCCCGACAAGAACGTATGTGATACTTGCTCGAGAGGAAGCCTTTGCTCCTGATGTTATTATGGGTACTTCCTCTCTTTTTAATACAAGTGTTGTTGTGTTGTTGCTTTAATTGACCTGGGGACAATGCATTCATATATCTGTATGAGATTGGCATCTAGTATGAACATACCCGTCGAACATACAGAAGATATTATTAGAGTGTCGAACCCACTAGGTAAGTCGGTTCTAGTTGATAAAATCTATAAGAATTGTCCTTTGACAATTCAAGGTCATTGTTTCCCGGCTAACCTTATGTTGTTGCCATTTGATGAATTTGATGTAATACTTGGTATGGATTGGTTAGCCCTTCATGATGTAACAGTGAATTGTGGTAGTAAATACATTAAGTTGAAATGCTTGGATGGTAAGACTCTACGGGTTGAATCAAGAGAATTGGGTTTGCTGTCGGTTTTAATCACGGCAATGGTTGCCCAGAGATATATAAGGAAAGGATATGAAGCCTACCTTGCCTTTGTACAAAACACTAAGGAAACAAAGTTGAAGATTGAGTCTGTGCCGATAGTTTTTGAGTACCCAGATGTCTTTCTGGAAGAATTACCCAGATTACCTCCTGAAATAGAGATAAAGTTTGGTATTGAGTTAGTGCCAGGGACGACACCCACTTCTATTGCTCCATACAGAATGGCACTTACAGAGCTGAAGGATTTAAAAGCACAGTTGCAAGAATTGACGGATAAAGGATTTGCTAGGCCAAGTTTTTCACTTGGGGTGCCCCCGTGCTATTCGTAAAGAAGAAAGACGGTTCAATGAGGTTATGTATCGATTATCGGCAACTGAACAAGGTGACTATCAAGAATAAGTATTCTTTGCCAAGGATCGATGATTTGTTTAACTAGTTGAGAGGAGCCACCATATTCTCTAAGATAGACTTAAGGTCTGGCTATTATCAACTGTGAGTTAAAGACTCGGATGTACCCAAAATAGCTTTTAGAACGTGGTATGGCCATTATGAATTTCTTGTCATGCCGTTTGGGCTGACGAACGCACTGACTGTGTTTATGGATCTAATGAATAGGATCTTGCGGCCATATTTGCATAAGTTTGTCATTGTGTTTATTGACGACATTTTGATCTACTCTAAAGATGAGACAGAGCATACGAAGCACCTAAAAATTGTGTTGCAAACCTTGCGAGAAAAGCAACTATATGCTAAATTTAGCAAGAGTGAGTTTTGGCTCCTGAAAATTAGATTTTTGGGTCATATAGTTTCAAGTGAAGGCATCCGAGTTGATCCAAGTAAGGTTTTTGCAATTGTTGAATGGAAATCGCCTAAGAATGTAACCGAGGTTAGAAGCTTTTTGGGCTTAGTCGGTTACTATCGAAGGTTTGTAAAAGGATTCTCCATAATAGCGACTCTGATGACGAAGTTGCTACAGAAAGACATTAAGTTTGAATGGACAGAGAAGTGTCAGCAAATTTTTGAGAAGTTAAAGACATTGCTGATTGAAGCTCCTGTTTTAGTGCTACCTGAACCAACAAAAGAATTTGTGGTCTACAGTGATGCATCCTTAAATGGATTGGGTTTTGTACTTATGCAAGATGGAAAGGTGATAGCCTATGCTTCACGACAATTGAAGCCTCACGAGAAGATTATCCAACCCACGACCTAGAGCTTGTTGCTATTGTTTTTGCCTTGAAAATTTTGAGGGATTATTTGTATGGCGAGACTTGTCGTATATTCACAGACCACAAAAGTTTGAAGTACTTGATGACTCAGAAAGAAATAAATTTGAGACAGAGGAGATGGTTAGAATTAATCAAGGATTATGATTTGATTATCGACTATCACCCGGGAAAGGCGAATGTGGTCGCTGATGCATTGAGTAGAAAATCCCTGTATGCATTGAGAGCCACGGATACTCGTTTGACTTTGATTGATGATGGTTCAGTTTTGGCCGGGCTGGAGGCTAGGCCAACATTTCTGTAGGAAATTCTTAATGCTCAGCTTAATGATGATGATTTGCAAGCAAGAAGAGCTCAATATAAGTCTGGTGTTGAATCAGATTTTCGAATTAGTCCTGATGGATGTTTGATGTTCAGAGATAGGGTTTGTGCACCCAAAGATAGTAAACTTATTCGGAAAATTTTGCAAGAAGCACATAACAGTCGTTTGTCTGTTCACCCGGGAAGTACCAAGATGTACAACGATTTAATGAAAAGAGATGTTTCTAAATTTGTATCGAAATGCCTGGTATGTCAGCAAGTTAAAGCTGAACATCAAGTGCCTTCAGGTTTGTTACAGCCTGTAATGGTCCCCAAATGGAAGTGGGACAGAGTTACCATGGACTTCGTGACGGGATTACCTTTAACTCTGAAAAAGAAAGATGTCATATGGGTTATAGTGGACAAATTGACAAAGTCGGCTCATTTCATCCCGGTAAAGACAGATTATTCTCTTGATAGATTGGTTGATTTGTATATTTCTGAGATAGTAAGATTGCATAGAGTACCACTGTCGATTATTTCGGACAGAGACCCGAGGTTCACTTCGAGATTCTGGAAGGAGTTACAAGAAGCCTTGGGTACAAAGTTGAGCTTTTCACCCTCGGACCGATGGTCAGTCTGAGCGGATGATTTAGATTCTCGAGGACATGTTGCGTTGTTGCATCCTTGAATTTCAAGGTAGTTGGGAAAAATACCTACCATTGGTAGAATTTGCCTACAATAATAGTTTCCAAACAAGTTTAAAGATGGCACCTTATGAGGCCTTGTATGGTAGGAAGTGCCAAACTCCATTGTACTGGACAGAACTCAAGGAATATCAGATTCATGGAGTTGATCTGATTAAAGAAACCGAAGAAAAAGTTAAAGTGATTCGGGATTGTTTAAAAGCGGCATCAGATAGGAAAAAGTCTTATGTTGATCTGAAAAGAAAGGAGATTGAGTTCCAAGTTGGAGATAAAGTATTCTTGAAAGTATCTCCATGGAAAAAGGTATTGAGATTTGGTCGGAAAGGTAAATTAAGTCCACGATTATCGGACCGTACGAGATCACCGAAAGAGTTAGACCGTTAGCTTATCGTTTGGCGTTGCCACCCGAACTAAAAATGATTCATGATGTGTTCCATGTATCCATGTTAAGGAGATACTGATCAGAACCCTCTCATGTGATTTCGCCGACTGAGATCAAAATTCGACCGGACATGACCTATGGAGAAGAACCGATTAAGATATTGGCTCGCGAAGTTAAACAGTTGAGAAATAAAGATGTGGCTCTTGTAAAAGTCTTATGACATCGACATGGTGTTGATGAAGCTACAAATAAGCCAGAAGAAACCATGAGAAGCCAATATCCGAACCAGTTTTTTGGTAAGACTTTCAAGGAAGAAAGTTCTTAATGGGGGAGAAATGTAACATCCCGAAATAGGGCTTAGTCAGAATAGTGGTTTTGGGACCACAAATACGACATCAAAATGTTTGTTTTATGATTATTATGAGGCCTAGAATATGAGTATATGCATGTGTTAAAGTTTCATGAAGAAATTCTAAGTATAAGATGTCCAATTGGAAATTAAGGACTAAATTGAATAAATTGAAAACTTGGTTTCTAGAAGCAATTTGTATAAAATTGATTTAGACTATAATTAGAAGGTCTTGGAGAGAAATTTTCCCAAACTCTAAATTTTTGGACAAAAATGCGCTTGCATGGATGAAATTTTAAAGAAGGGGCATAAGGGCATTTTGGTCATTTGTCATTTTAATGAAATAAAATGGGAAAAATGAACCAAAATCAGCTCATTTTCTCCTTCATCCAGCTGAAACTTCAAGGGTCACCATAGCTAGGGTTTTCAAGCTTTCCAAGCTAAATAGTAAGTGCTCCCAAGCCCCGTTTTTCATGCTCTTTGTATTTTCGAAATCCCGGTAGCTTGCTCTCCCGATTTGTACCCATATTTCATGCTAGGGTTCATGTTTAAAAATTTACCCATGCATGATTTGCTTGTATTTTGATGGATTATGGAGGAATATGAAAGATGAATGTGTATTAAACATCTTTTCCTAGTTGATTTTCATGAAAAACCCTTATAGGGACTATTTTGCAAAAGATGTAAATGTGTGGTAGAAATGAGAAAATAATGGAAAATTTGGACTGTAACAAGAGAGAAAAATGTTCGGCTAGGCTTGGGTGAGATAGAAATTTTCATGTGTTCCATTATACGAGCCTCGGGACTAAATCGTAAAAATGTCAAAGGTTAGGGGCAAAATAGTCATTTAGACTAGGGGTGAGAATTAGACTTGAAATGTATTATGTAGTGTATTAATGAGTTAATTTTGTTGTTATAGACCCTGAGAGACAAATTCCCGAGGTGGACAGAGGTAAACGCAAGTTTTCAGAATAATCGAAACACAACTCCGAAAAGAATACGAGGTAAGTTCGGATTACTTAAAGTAAACCCTTAATATGCATAATTGTATGATTTATGAATGCTTGATGATTGAATTTATTATTGGCATGCAATATTATAGAAATGTACATTTGATGATAACATGTGAAAACTGTCTCGGTTGGGGTTGAAAAAGGGAATTCGATGGACAAACCCTGTTTGACATGTGAACTGAGATCCTACATGTGTTGCAGTAAGGATTTAGCCCGGACGAGTAATCTGATTAGGGTTTGAATTTAGCTTGGACTGGGAATTAAGATCCGAACTCAGTAAGGGTGTTTGTCGCAATTAGGGATTTAGCCTGGATTGGTAATCCCTACATCACCTTATGAGTTGATATTACAGGGGATTTATCTTGGACTGGTAATCCTGCCGTAAGATGTGAGGTTCATGGGAGTGCATATATGTGAAATGATCATTCGTAAGAATTGACGGATAATGGGTATTCCATCGAGATTTCCTAGAAACTCAACGGGGTTAATATGATGTATGTCAATAAGATGATGAATGATGAGCTCATCTACATAAATTACATGATGCTTTTTTATGTGACTAACCCATTGATTGAGTGCATGTGATAGGGAATCATTTCATAATTGATGATTTCATGATTTATATATAGATGTATGCTAATTACTCGGTGAGTTTACTTTTTGGTTATTCGAGCTTACTAAGCATGAAAATGCTTATCCCTCTCTTTTTCCCTGTTCCACAGAGCTCGAGGACTCATGAGGACTGGAAGACAATTGGAGAGTGAACACACTATCAACTAGACAAGCTTTGGTATAAAGACTCTGTTTATTCTGTTTAATGGCATGTATAGTATTTTTGAGTATTTTATTTTGCATATTGGTTAGAATATACATGATGATTAAAATGGTTTGTTTTGCATGTGTTTAAGATGTGTTTTGATCATGTGAATGTGTGGGAGAAATATGTATCTTTGTATGCATGCATAGTCTTGAAATGGCTTGATTTAGGGGCTCAATTTGGAGCATACAGCCTGAAACACGGGGTGTCACATGGCCGTCTACCATACACGACTGCTCTACACAGTTGTGTGTCTTTTTAATGTAGGTTTAGGTTTCACATGGCCTGTGACATGGCCATGTGACCCAAGCCAGGAAGTTACACGGTTTGACACATGGGCTGGGACATGGTCGTGTGTCCCATGGTTTGAATACCCACACGGCCTAGACTATGTTACACGGCCTTGTCGCACAGCCGTGTAACCCTTATTTCAAAATTTTTATGTTTCACCTAAACTTTTTGATTTATTTCAAATTGATCCCTGATTATTTCCAAACTATTTTTAGGGCCAATCAAGCTCGATTTAAGGCCCGTAAAAGTATTTATAAGATAATCAAGTTATGTTATCAAATATAATTATGTGAATTGCATGTTGATCTATGTTTCGATGTTTAAGGTTTTATTTTGCACTATAATGCTCTGTAACCCTAATTCGACGTCTGAGATGGGTTAGTGGTGTTACATTTAGTGGTATCAGAGCTGCAATTTTGTCGATTCTCGGATTGAATGTAGCATGTATGGAGTTTAGAAGTACATGCTAGTTTATAACTTATGATAGTGTGATGTTTCCTGACTTAATGTGATTCTGTTCCTTTTATAGATAAGTGATTTTTCTTCCAACCGAGCTAATTTCGATGAAGCCGAAAGCAATACTTAAGTATTCGATAAAGTCTGCTCTTAATGTTCCGAAATTCAAAATGTATAGAGAAAATTTCCTCTATATTAGTTTTTATAAGAAATGATATGTTTAATAAGAGTGAATAAATTTTGGTGACTAAACAACCTCTACCCCATCTTCCTCAAAGTACTATATGGTAGAATATTCACAAGATTTCTATTGGTTAAATTTGAAAGGGCGGAGTTGAAGAGTTTAGAGGTAAGTGAATAGTGAATCAGTCAAGAGTCTAAGACTGGAAGCAAACATAGAGAGTTTAAGATGAAGAGTTATATTTTTCTCGAAGATTATCTGAGATGTGTAGTGACACTGTTAAATGAGGAGGTTAGTAACTGGAAATTGACTTTAACTACGATCATATTGAAAGAAAAAATTAACTAGGATTTCTTCTATATTTATTTCTTAAAGAATTATGTCAACCAACGATATTTAGACAAGAAGAAAAAGGAAGTTCTTGAATTGAAGTTGGGAAATAGATCAGTTGTGGATTTTGGGTGAGAATAGTTCAGGTCAGTAATTATGTTTATAACATGGTATCAGTTAAAGAGAAATTATGTATTTATTTTAGAGATGGATTGAATAATGTGGTTAAAATGTTTGTCAATGCAATGAAATTTTTTGAGTTTGTAACTTTTATTTGATCGAGCTCAGAAAAAAGAAATTTGATATCACAAGAAACATAGTGATACATGAGGTTGAGACTTTAATAAATGAAATGAATCCATAATATTTTCTACATTTTTCGCCAATGAGAAATGAAAGAACCAATGTAGCCCCTAAAATTGGGCCTAGACGCTATGGCCCAATCTGAGCGATTACATGGGCCTTTAAGATGGCCAAAATGATTTTTTTAAAAGAGAATTCACTTAACTTTTAAAAACATTTGATTTTGTAAAACATCTTGTAATTTTCGTCATAGAGTTATGTGTTCCTTAAAATTTAAAAATTATTTGAAATGTATCATAGTAATATAAACTAATTTAAATTATTTATACAGTTCATAATATAAAATTTAAAGTCCTAAAACCATTTAAACAAACCCAATTTTAAAGTTCATAGTAAAATTCCAAGAGAAGTTCAAAAAGCCAATGAAAACACCAAACCATTTCCAAAATCTATAACCACAAAGACATATTATACTGAGAGCCTCTCTGAAGATCCAAATCCGAGCCTTAAGTACGAGGATTACCTGAGACACATGAAAATCATGGGTGAGCTTTAAAAGACTTAGTGTGAGATCAATTCAAATACTTAGTTTAACACATAACATAATACATCAAAATATTACATAGCATCTTTCATAGAATTCACATATTATCGCATTTACTGAATCAAAACATGGCATGCTTATGAACAATGTATAATTATAGTATTTCCTACCCATCTCTGCTACACACCAATATTGAGTTACTAGAACTAGTCCATCCAATAACACACTAGTTTGTGGACAAGCCACCACATAGATACAGATGAACAGTTACATAACACATCGTAGACAAGCCACCATACAATTACCGGTAACGACCACATAATTGCAGTTAAACTACCACATATCTTCCTCCTTTCACAAACCCACCCTATGCATGTTATATGGCCATTTTAACACATATTTATCACTTATCACATTTTTCACATTTTCATGCTCATAACTCATGTATTTTGATTTTCACATATGCATGTATCATGCTCATATTTTCACATATCACATAGTTTCACTTTAACATGCTTTAATATACATATTCTGTGTTAAAACAAGGATCTTATCATATATATACAAATATCACGTTTTAGATCATCGCTTATTAATCTAGCCATAAATCACAAAACATATAGTTGATATCAATATTTCACGCATCACATATCACAAATCACAGATTTTTCACTACACTTAATAACTTAGGTCACTTGATTTCCTCTTCGATTGAGTTTTTCAACTCTACATGAGTACTTAAGGTACTCACACATTAATTAATTAAATAGTAATATTAAACTTTACTTAAAACGAGAGTTAGATCTTCCACCTTAATATAGATCTAAATCGTTTGTTACATTGTAGAAGTTTCATTTATGTTTAGTCTTGATTGCAAATCTAAACACACGATTAACACATTTTACTCATGACCTATTCGAACAACATGGCTTTTAATATGAGATTTAATGTGAAAATCTCACCAATACTTACCATCAATTCGAATGCTCGGATTTATCACTCTCACGATGTTTCACTATCAATTTCTTGGAGGATTGTTAATCGATCCTTCCTGTTAACAAGAACACATTAGTATAATAATTTTTGAAATAATAAAAATAAAATACGAATTATTTAGGCCCTATACAATTCAACCATGTCACAAAATTTTAAGACGAAGGATTTTCAATCCCAAAACTTCACTTACACTTGTTTCGTTACAAAATGATCAAAGGAATGAAAATGGAGTGAAATTGATGGTTGGATAATCTAAAATAATCGAATAAAAGAAAAGAAAATATGTGTTTTAGTTACTAGGGCAATTGGCAAAAGAAAGAGAAAAGAAAAAGGACTGGCAGTGGTTGTCTGACGGTAATAGTAGCTCAGCGGTTGTTCAACGACAACGGTAGCTCAGCGGTGGTCTAGAAATTGAGGTGTGGTTGTCCAATGGTGGTTCGAAATACAAGTAGGGAGGAGGGTTCGGTCACTTTTAATTGAAAAAGAGGAGAAAAAGAGAAAAGAGAAAAAATTAGTGGTGGAAAAGGTGACTCGTGGTGGTTGCGACGGTGGACACGGTGGTGCATAGTGGAAGAGGGAAGGGGAAACTGAAAGGAAAAGAGGGGGAATGTTGGTTGTAGATGGTAGTAAGGTGGTGGAAAGAAAAGGGTAGTGGTTGTGGTGGCCAAAAAGAAAGAAAAGAAGAGTGGATAGGAGGAAGAAAAAGAAGAAAAAGATTGAAGATAGGGTGTATGGCTGACCAAAGGGTGTTTTGATGGTCAACACAGGTACTTTTGGTAAGGATGAGGTATGGGAAAGATGATGGAACATAGGAGCAATAAAGGGGATATGTTTCTCTTAAAAAGGCAAGTTTGATTTGCTAATGGAGGAAATGAATCCTTTCTATATGGCAACATAAGTGGGTAGAAAGGCTAGCTAGCACATGTTAAAAACGTGCAAAAATTAGAATAAAAAAATATATAGGGGGTTCAAACTAGGGACCTCAAAGATAGCTAAGAAGCTTCCTACCATTCAGCCACAACACTTTATTGTTTTCAAATTGCACGATTATTTTTAAAACATAGGAGCTGAGAGATTCACCCTCTTAACTAAATTAAATTAATTAAGGAAACTGGATGTGATAGCCAAGTAATCATTTTCAGAGCCATTCGGGTTTTATGATAGAGATAGAATGAAATAGAATAATGTAAGATCACCGATGGATTCAGTAGCCAATGCGGTAGTGTTTGAATGTAAATATACCTGAATGCAGCCATTGCGTGCAAAATCACTCTGGAGCGTTTGGTTTGAAAGAAAATATTTTGATTTATTTGTGGTTTTTTGTATTATTTTTAAAAAAGATTACTTAATCGAACTGGGTGAAATAGAGACCAGAATGTAAGACTTGCTATTACTTCTATAAGAGACAAATGACTAGGAATTTGAAGCACGATTAGATTCAGTAAAAGTGGAATAAAAGACATAGCAGTTCAATCTGAAGCTTATGCTTGTAATAGAGTTATATGCTCCATATATATATATACAAGGATGCCTCAGCTCCTGATGATATTGTTGGTACATTTTTTATCTCCGATGTTGCTGTGTATGCATTAATTGACACTAGAACAACACATTCATACATATATGCACAATGTTAGTCACAGAAAAAGTTTCTTGGTTGAGTTGACTGAATATATGGTTAAGTGATAAATCCTTTAGATCACAAAGTCATAATTGATTTGGTTTGAAATAGTTTCCACTTTAAATTTGGAGTTATAATGTTCCTATTGATTTGATGTCACTACCTTTTTATGAATTTGACGTTTTTCCGGGAAAGAGTTGGATGACTGCTCATATGATATAGTGAATTGTTGTTGGAAATAGATTGAGTCGAAATAATAGAATGGTGAATTAAATTTCGTTGAGTCTGCTAAGTATGATTCTTCGAATGTGATTTCAGAGATATCTGTACAAAAATTTATACGAAGAGGTTGTGATATGTTTTAATTTATATTCTGGATTTTTGAGTATTTAAAATAAAATTTTATCAGTTATCATCAGTTTGCAAGCTTGCATATCTTCTTCTTGCATAACTGTTTGGTTTAATGCTAGAGGGAGACATTGAGTCATCATAAAATTAATACCAGGAAATACTCCTATCTCAATTGTTTTGTACAGAATTTTTTTAATCAAATTAAAAGAATTACAAGTTTAGTTACAAGAATTAATCGAAAAAGGTTTTATTTGACTAAGTGTATCACTTTAGGACACGCTTGTACTGTATTGTAAAAAAGGAAGATGAGTCAATAAGTCTATATATAGATTGCTAGTAGTTTAGTAAAGTCGCGATAGAGAATAAGCTTTTGCTACTTCATATTGAGGACTTATTCGATCAGTTGAAAAGTGCTACAGTGTTCTTGAAGATAGATTTTCGATCTGGCTATTTATCAATTGTGAGTAACAGATGTAGATGTACTAAAACAACATTCAAAGCCAGTTAAAAATATTATGAGTTTTAGGTTATGTCTTTCAGATAAACTAATGCCTCTACAACAATTAAGATTTGGTGAATCAGATTTCTTTTCAGTCACATTTCGACAGATTCGTTATTATTTTGTTTTGATGATTTGTCGATCTGTTATAAAAACTAATTCAGAGTATGCTCAGTATTTGAAAATCTGTATTATAGATGATTTATTAAGAATTTCTCAATGATTATATTGGCGATGATAAAGTTATTATAGAGACACGTTGAATTTATTTGGCCAGTTAAGTGCTAGTAGAGTTTTGATCAGTACAGTTAGTTGGGACATAGTAATCATAATTATTATCATGTTCAAGGACAAAATTTTCTTAAGGGGGAGAGTTGTAACAACCCGTTTTTCGGTGATGTTAGAAAATAGTGGTTTCAAGACCACATATCTGACGAATGAGTTCATAAATATTATTATTTAATATTTAGAGTCAAATATAGTGTCATAATAAATTTTGATTTGATAATTTATGTTATTTGAATGAATAATTAGGTTTGAGTGGTATGTCCCTAAAGTCAAGTAGTTTTAGAAATTAAGGTATCGAGACCTTGTTTTTATAAATCGAGGTCGTATGGAGTGTTATTAGGGTCGTATTAAAATTTGGTTAAGAAATTTTAAAGTATAAATAGTTAATTAATTAAAAAGGACTAAATTGAAAAGGTTGCAAAAGTAAGTTTCTCTTAGTAAAAAGCTATTAATTTAATAAGGAAGCAAGAGTTAATGGCTTTATTTGGTAATTATTCCCTTGGCGATGATAGTGGACGATTTTGGATAAAATAATTAAGGAAGTTAACGGTTGTACCAAAGGGTGTTATAGTAAATTGATAATTAAGCATAAAATTAATTAGCTAAATATCATCATCTTCCTTATTTCACCAAATTTTGACCGAAAACACCATGGGAGAGTAGAGAATAATCAACCAACCTTTGCTTCAAGTTCATGGTATGTAAATTTGATCTATTTTTATTAATTTTTATGTTTCTAAGCTCGTTTTAGCTTAATCGAGCTAGCACCAAGGGTCAAATTGCAAAAGTGTTAAATGTTATAGATTATGCCATGGATGAGTTTGATATATTTTTAAAGTTCTATGATAGATTGTTAAGCTTTGTCACACCCCAAAATAGGGCCTAGAAATTTTAGCCTTTGAGTGTTCGAAATTCTATGACATGGCATATCGGTAATGTTTTCAATTATGATGTTTAGAAAATTAAATCAATTTCTGAAAATGAGTCTTAAATACCTTTCATTTTTGAAAAAGGACTGATTTGTAAAAGAGTCAGAATTGTGAGTTTTTAAAGAAGCAATTAGATCAAAATTTAAAAACAAACCTATTTGTTCTTCCCACCTACAATTTTTCATGTTAACTCTTCCCAAAAACTAGTATTGTCGTCCCTTGATTCTCTCTTGCTATTTCAATCAATTTTGAATTCCAATTCCTAATCCTATTTAATTTCTATCACCCTTGAATTTTAAACCTCTTTAAAAGACCAAGAAAAACACCCAAAAATACCATAGTTCCTCTATTGTCAAGCTTTTGGGTTTTTTGGGTTTTTGATCAAATTAAAACTAAGTTTTTAGCCGTTAAAACACATGTTCTTGATAAAAGTGAAAATCGAGTCATTAACGGTGAATTTCGGGTTTGTGGATAAAAACTTGATTTTAAAGTGGTTTTTAACTTATTTTAACATGATTAGAAGCTTTCTAAAGTCACTTTAAAATTTCGTTAAGGATTTAATGATTTTTTGTGAAAATTTTCATAAATATGTCTAAAATTTCTATATCATAAATTGAGTAGTTTTGAGTAGTTTAAAGGTTGAGAATCAGCCGTAGGTGAGTAATTAGATGAATGGAATTCATTTTAGGTAAAAATATTAAGTATATATCGAGATATTTGAGTTTCAAGTTTGTTAGTTGAAATTTCAGTTTCTTTAGAAATATAGCTTAGGCTTGTGTTTTTGGTTGGTTTAAGTGAGTCTTTGGCTAAATATTGATTGTGTATCTTGTGTGGTTAATATGTGTGAAGCATCAGAACTGTTGGAACCTTCTCTGAGCAAGGAAAAACGTAAGGAAAAATTGGTTTAAGCTTTCGGCTTTTCGACAAAAGCGTAATTGGTGAGTGTTTAAAATTGATACTTTTAGACATGATTCATAATGTTAATTGGGAGCTTAAGAATAACCTAAACCCCTATCCTAAGTTCCAAGTGTAAGCATTCTATTTTACTTGTTTTATTTTGGCAAATATGTGGTATGTGAATAATTATGGATTGATTATTATGATGTAATATTGTGAAATGTATTGTGTTGTGCGAAGGTTAAATATACTGAATGGCAGTAATGATGTTGTATTAGCACAATATAAGAATGTGTAGTGAAAGTGTGCAAAAACTGGTAAGTATATATGTGTTGAATTACAAAATATGGTGCTAATATAATGGGTTTTGTATGCGATAAACTAATTTTAATGCACTCATATGTTGATGGATATGTGATGGCTCAATAAGCTTTATTGTGACACTTTAAGTGCAATTAAATGTGAATTCATAAGCATGTATTCTATACAAGTTTGTGATTTGAATAAACGAATTTGAATATAGATGATGAGCATTAAATCAGTAATTAACAATGTGTAATTATGATATGGATATTTTGACCTTGTGATCTTATGAGACCGTTGGATATAGTTGGCATGCCATAGGATTGTGAGTACTCACTTGTATGTGTTATGTGATTTGGGCATTGAGGCCTTGGGACATGTTGGAGAGATAAAGGAATGTGAACTAAGCACTATTCACGTAACACCCCAAACCCGGCCCAGACGTTATGGCCGGATCCGACGTGTCATATTGAAGTTTTTAAGAAAACCCATGCCTCTTTCAACGTCATTCTTAGTGTTTTAAAAGATAGTCTTTGCTAAGTTAATAAAGTGAATGGAAGCTGTGCACCAGGTACGTATCCGAAACAGAGGAGGTGATCCATGAAGGCTGCTTAAGTACCAAGCTCTTGATTGGATCCAATCCTAGACATGCCCACAACCATTGCCACATTTTGGTGCTAGGTTAGGTTTTGAGAAAAACAAGTTGGAATTCATTTAAGTAGATATTTTTGATAAACCGATTAATTGTATCGTTGCGTTATTTTGAAAACAATTATCATTCTGGAAACGCGCCCTAGGTCTAACTCATATTGTTATTAGAAAAATATAGGGTATAAGATAAAATAATCCCAGAAAAATAATTAAAATAGCCTTATTACAACCCAAAACCAAATAATAATATTAATAAGATGAAACTTATAAAGAAATAAATCGGCTACTTATTGCAATTAAAAGAAACAGAAACAGTAGTGTGGCCATCTCCGAGTCCCTCGCAGCTCCAAACCATCTAAGCTTAGGGATTACCTGCACAGTTAGAAACGGGGTGAGTTTACGAAAACTCAGTGTGTAATCCCAATAACAAACAAACAGTGAAAACATAGTATCAGTACAATCTGGGCCAAAGCCCTATTCAGTAATAGTAAAGTCTAGGCCTTAGCCCTTAAACAGTAGTAATATGGGCCTAAGCCTTAATTCAATCTCGACATATACTGGGCTGAAGCCTTTTCATAAATCATATCACTGGGCCTAATCCTTTTCATAAATCATATCACTGGCCGAAGCCTTTACTGTAAGCGGTATGGCCCATAGGCCCATTTCAATATCACATGTAATATCAATGAATGTATGCAAGCCCATTTGGGAGACTACTCAACCCACCATCCGCTACTCTCCACCCGTACCAACCAACACACCATGTGGTGAATAACTCAACCCACCCAACCAAACTCTCCACTGGCAGCATAGCTGCTTTATCATACAACTGGAGGCCTAGCCTCTTTTAATAACTGGGGCAAAGCCCTTTTTGATAAACTGGGGCAAAACCCTTTTCGGTAAACTGGGGCATAGCCCTTTTAGCACTTCCTCCATTTATAAAACCCAACCCATGCAACATGTCATGTATGCAGAATGTCATGCCCATATTTGAATCAAACAATCACAGTCAAGTCATTCATATCACCAACATATATTCACAATCAAATCCATCAACCACACAGTCCAAGTCAGTCACTTGCCCACAAGGGCAAAACAGTCATTTTTCATATTATAAGGGTAATTTCGTAATTTTACCAAATATCAGGGTTTTCCATGTTCATTAACAATTATCAATATTTCCGAGTGTTTAAACAATGATCTTTAACCCACTTTATCAAATTCGGGCTTTTGGGCCCAAAACCCCTAATGGGCCTTACGAATGCTAATTTAGCCCACTAAACCTGCTTAATCCAAATTGTAAACAGTACTAACCATGTTAACATGAAACTTTTCTAGATTCCATTTTCTATCATTTTTACCCAAATGGGCCCGAAAGCCCATTGTGCCCGATTCCAGCCAATTGAGGCCCAACTTACCATCGTGCATAAAATTGCGCTCTTACTTGCTCCATCATCCAAGCACCGATCATATCGTATCTATTGCATCTTTAAGCAAAGGCAAAATCAAAAGTTCCCGAAATGCCGAAATTTTAGCATTTCGGCTTTTCGGCGAATATTAATCTAAGATACTACGAGGGTTATTACACACCTGTTATGGGTTGAAGTTGAAACGTTTCCAAAATCAATCACCTACGATAACCACCACCTATCACTCAAACTTAACTAATCCAATATCAATATATGTAAAACCTAAGCACATCAGTCATACAAAACATAAGGGCATATTCGTCATTTTACCATACAGGGGCTTTACAGTCTTTTGACCTATTAGGGGTATTGTAGTCATTTCATCTTACAAGGGTGTTTTGGTAAATCTACAAACCAAAGGTATTTCAATAATTTTGTAAATCAGGGGTATTTTGGTAATTTTACAAATTGAGGGTATTTCAGTAATTTCACAAATGAGTGGTATTTTGGTAATTTTACAAACTAGGGGTATTTTGGTAATTCTATCCTACAGGGGTATTTCAGTAATTTCATAATCGAGGGTGAAACAGTAATTTTGTAAACTGAGGGTAAAATGGTAATTTTGTAAATCGAGGGTAAAATGATAATTCTATAAATCGAGGGTACTTTGGTAATTTTACAAGTCGAGGGCATTTCAATAATTGGTAAACTAAAGTATTCTAAACAGGGATAACAATACAAATGGCCCTAAAGCCCATTCTCGGCCCAAATAGGCCCACACGCTCGTGTGGCCCTTTTAGCCCAAATCTAACCACGAATATGAGATTCACCTAGCCTAGTCAATATTTACTACACAATCAAACAACTTATCCAATTGGGCCCGTAGGCCCATTGGGCCCACATAGCCCCTTTCGGCCAGAAGTAGCCATCCTACAGCTAGAATAGTGAGAAATACACACCTGATAGGAGACTGGAGTTAATCCACACTCCGAGCACTCTTACCCGACGCCCAACCCAAACAAGCACTCTATTTAAAGCTAGCTTCGCAACCACTCTTATGTTAGCTTCCCGATGTGGGATCCCTCCAACATCAGAGTTTAAATTCAACACCAACTCTTGCTGCCCCCTGTTAGCAAAATAAATGCTCCTTGCTTGCCATGGGATTCGAACCCATGCCTCCCCTCAGATGCTCCACACGCTACTTGCCACTAAGCCACAAGGCTTTTTGTGTCATATTTTATCCCCAATTAATTATAAAGTCTAAAGGCCAAAGTCCAGGTTCCCTTAAAAAACCAAAATAAATTGCAAGAGCCAAGGCTTGAACCTAGGCTCCCATACAACCTTAATGACACCACAACCACTAGACTACAAGCTTCTTTGTGTCATTTATTTAACACAATAATTTAAAAGGCCCTCATCCAAGCATCTAGTTTTTTTTTTCACTTAATACCAAAATTTTTGCTAAAGCCCAAGTTTGAACCCAAGATTTCTCTAACACTTCTCAGGGCCATTAACCACCAAAGCAGACATTTAATTGTGTCATTTCATTGCACAAATACCTATATACAACCTCCTTACGGACTCGCACTCAAGGCCCAATACTTCTAGGCCCAAATTTGGGGTGTTACAATTCAAAGGAACATGTTTGGTGTGTTGGAGAGTTTTTATGCTTTAGTTTTGGGATATGTTTGACTCTATGAGTCAATTGGTGTGTTGGAGATTTGTGTATCTAATGAGTGATGATAGAGCTCACTTTATGTTTGATAGCCTCAAGTTCCAATTCATTGTTTAAATATGATCTTATATGTTATAATAATACGACAAGAAAGGAATGCTTTTAATTGTAAATAATATGTTAAATGAATTGATTTAAGTTACATGAAAACGTTAGTGTGTTCTCATAGTAAATTGCATTTGTAATTGTGGATTGGGTTGTTTTCATATAACTTGTGAATTCCTGTGAATATATAAGTTAAACTTTTGAGTTATTAAAGCATGTATATGTATGTTAGTCTAGACAAATTACTGTTAAATGAATTAATGAAGCATGAACATGTAATTTTGACTGGAATGGAATATGGTTGTGAATGTGTTGTAGTATGCTCTTGGCTGACCTCTGATATTGTGTGTACATTGTGGTTACTTAGCATTTACTGAGCTTGTTAAGTTAACCCATTCCTTTCTTAAACTTTGCAGATTAGTTGTGTGCTGGTGTGAGCGGTGTGGTTCCGAGGGGTGATCTAAGCAAGTCCATTTTCATTATTTGTAGGTGTTTATTATTTGGTTATGCTTGGGAATAAGGGAACGTGGTTGTATTTGTGATAGTATTGGATATGATATATTGAGTTGTCTCCATGATTTAATTGCTCTTATGGTTTTGAGATTTTCTTCGTAATATGTTAACTATTGCTCGGATTTGCTTTTGATGTTTGGAACTATTATTATGGACGTTTCGGTGTTTATTTCATGATGGTATGATAGCAGGTTGAACTGGTACGAGTTGTATTTTAAAAATGATAAATCTGTATTTTCAAATATGCAGGAAAATAGAATAGAGATTCAGTATCGGTACCTTATCTCGAGTATCGATACTTAGGGAAGAAATATTGATACTTGGGCAGGGGTACTGATAATTTTTGAAGTTTGGGTTTTTAAATGAAAAATAGTAAACAATTTTGGTATCGGTTGTCCAAACGGTATCAATACCTTCTGAGAAAAATATCAATACCATGCATTTAGAATCGATACCTACCTTGATGTTTTGAGATTTTTCTAAAACAAACCATATGCATGTTTAATTATTATTTTAAGGCTATTTGATGTATGTTAGCATGTAATGACGATAACTAAAGCTTAAGATAGACTCTAAACATGTACGAATGTTAAAATGGAAAACATTTTATTGAGAATGAACTTTTACTTGTTATATTTTACATGAGATGGTGGTGTGACATATCGTATTTGGACTTGGCAACCAGGCTGGGTATATGGTGTTACAAGCTTGGTTGTTAAATAAAAGTATTTTGTTAAATGATTTTTAGTAATTTTAATGTTAAAGTATTAAATTGTTAAAAAGTAAAATTTATGGGATTTAATGTAAAATTTTGATGATTATGGGCTGATATGTGAATAAGAGAAATTCAGTTAGCTTGGTTGATTGTTAAAAAAATGGTAAATTTCAAGTTTCAGGTTTAGGGACTAAATTGCATAAGAGCTAAAACATTAGGATAATTTTGTAATTTTACAATAATATGGTTTATAAGTTTAAATTAGATATTTTGAGTTATTTGAATTGTTTAATTGAATTAAATTACTATTTAGTTCAGGAAACGACTCAAACGGACACTAATCATGAAAAAAAACCAAAATAGCGGGTTAGTCGTTGGATCACGTTAGGGCATCGTTTTGGTACCGATAAGTTCGTACTATATGTAATATGTTAAATTAAATTCCTTGTTAACTGTTTTCTTCAAATAGTTGCAGTGTTGTAATTTTGAATATGGTTGATGAAAACTTATTAATGAAATTGAGTTTATTGGAGATATTATCAGGCTTTGTGCCTAGCAGCTTTGTGCCAATGTATATAATCAGGCTTTATGCCTAGTAGGCTTTGTGCCGGTGTATATAATCAGGATTGGTGCCGGTGTATATTATCAAGCCTTGAGCCTAGTAGGCTTCGTGCTAGTATAATGGATCAGATAACTTGGATTATACGGTTTTGAGTGTTGGTCCTAGTTGTCCTACTGATGGCTGAGGTCCTGCATTTGTTACGGATTCTCCACAGCTCATGTGAGTAGTATCATATAGCTAACATCTCGTCCAACAGCTCGTGTGAGTAGGCCTATTTCGCAGCTCATGTGAGCATTATTGGAAAGGTTACAGATGTATGAAAAGACACTTTGTGCAAGTATTCCTGAATATTTGATGTAATTCTATATGGTTTAACGGCTAAGTAAAAGTTAATGGAAAGGCATGTATAAAAACTTAATATTACTAATGTTCACATGAAATGAAAAAAATGGATATGCATATATGAAATGAAAAAGGTGAATATTTATCATGTGATGGATTAAATATGCATAGAATTCATTTTTTAATATATGCTATGTTTCGTAGATGTTATGTTTACTTATTATCTCCTAACTATGTGAATTCAAACGAGAGGAATGTGTACTGGAAATATATATGAGATGGATGATATATATAAAGCCTAAGTGCTTATTATGTATATGCCATGATTTACTTGAAGCTTACATGAAATGTTATATTTACTAACCTTAGGGTGTGATGTGTATAGGAAAGGAAGTTTGGCATATGACACAATGAGAATATATTTGGTTGTTTAATTTAATGCATTTGGTAAGTTTAAGTTCTTTATACGAGCTTACTAAGCATTAGTTGCTTAAGCAGTTGATTTTCTTTATTTCTGTAGGTAATCAAAAAGCTTGATTGGTTGGAATTACGTCGGAGCACGATCACACTATCAATCGATCCATTTTGGTAGACTTCGGTTATTTTGGAAAATGGTTATAAATGACATGTAATAGGGTTATAAGTGTTGTCTTGTTGATTTGGTAGTGTTTAAGTTGAGCCTAGCTTGTGCATGTTTTAAAACTTAATGTTTTTATTTGTAAATGCATAGATAAGTGTTTGCTTGTGAGATATATTACGTGACATGTAATTAGGTGAATTATGACAACATATAGCAATGAGTAAAATCTATAAAGTATATGTTTGTATGGTGAATGTTTCAAGTATGTGAGTGGTTTGACAGGTATCGTATTGATCATTGAGTTGTGGTGCCTTTTAATGGTATATTGGTTAGAATATACAAGATGATTAAAATGTTTTGTTTTGCACGTGTTTGAGTTGTGTTTTGATCATATGAATGTATCTTGCTATACATGCATAGGTCTTGAAATGGCTTGTTTTGGGGGCTTAATTTGGATCACACGACCTAAGACACAGGGTGTCACACGACTGTGTAACATACACGATTGCTCCACACGGTCGTGTCTATGCATGCATAGGTCTTGAAATGGGTTGTTTTTAGGGCTTAATTTGGATCACACGACCTAAGACACAGGGCGTCACACGACTGTGTAACATACACGATTGCTCCACACGGTCGTGTCTATTTTTATTGTACATACAGGTTTCACACGGTCTAGCACATGGCTAGTGACACGATCGTCCAACCCAAGTCTGAGCATTACATAATTTGACACACGGGCTGAGATACGGTCGTGATTCCCATAGTTCAAATACCTACATGACCTAGCTACATAGCCTTGTGACCCTTGTTTTACAATTTTTCATGTTTTGCCTAAACTTTCTAATTTGTTTCAAATTGGTCCCTGATTATTTCGAAACTTCTTTTAGTGTCAAACAAGCTCAATTTAAGGCCCGTAAAAGTATTTATATCATAATTAAGTTATTTTATTGAATATAATTATTTAAATTGCATGTTGATCCATTTTTCGATGTTTAAGTTTTATTTTGCACTGTAATGCTCTGTAACCCTAATTCGGCGTCGGAGATGGGTTAGGGGTGTTACACCAAGATTTCATTTTCTTTTTGGTTCAGACCATACGATTCATTTTAGAGTATACAGGTACTTTTAGAGTATGCGGGTACTAACTCAATAAAAAGAAAGGCCCTTTTTTTAACATTTATGCAAATGTGCTAGACCAAATTTTTCACGATAAGCATTTGTTACTTTGTTAAAGACACTTTACCATCACAGAAGAAGTAGACTTAACTTCTACCAGACATGAACAAGACATAACACACTCATAGAGTATGAAGGAACTCACCAGACAAGTTTCAGAAATGCTCAGATAGCTTGACCCTTACCCTTATCTCGAGAGATTTTAGGTGTTTCTTGAGCTATAATATGAAGAGTTATCTTATCATATAATTTTAATAAAAACTAAACATGCTTAACAAGAGTGTTAACAGAAACCTAAAACTTGAAAGTTTCCTCTTTGTTTCCCTTAAACTATCCTTAAAGCATAAAACCATAGGGCCCCATAAATACCAATGAAAATAACTTGAGTTTATTGATATTAACAGGTACCAATGTTGGTGAAGTTTGCTAGTTA
>NC_053434.1:57624781-57647469 GCF_007990345.1 Gossypium hirsutum
ACCAGATCTGAGGCTCGTGCTCCTGCTAGGCTTATGCTATACGCGCACGCGAGGATGCTTCCTCGCCATATGTTATTACCGGTACTTTTACTCTCTTTGATACTAATGTGATTGCTTTGATTGACCCTGGTTCTACTCATTCTTATATATGCGAAACCTTAGCATCCAGTAAGACTTTACCTATTGAGTCTACTGAGTTCGTAATTCGGGTGTCAAATCCCTTGGGTCGTTACGTGCTTGTCGACAAAGTGTGTAAGAAATGCCCCTAGTAATTCGAGATTCCTGTTTTCCGGCGGACTTGATGCTTTTTCCGTTTGATGAATTTGATGTTATTCTTGGTTTGGATTGGTTGACCGTGCATGATGCGGTTGTGAATTGCAAAAGCAAGACTATTGATTTGAGGTGCGCAAATAACGAGATAATCCGAGTTGAGTCTACGGACTTAAAGGGGTTGCCAGCTGTAATATCAGCAATGTTGGCCCAGAAATATGTAAGAAAAGGGTGCGAAGCATACCTTGCGTATGTACTTGATGACAAAGAATTAGAAAAGAAACCCGAATCTGTGCCGATGGTTTGTGAATACCCGATGTTTTTCCTGAAGAATTACCAGGTTTACCACCTGTTCGGGAGGTAGAGTTTGGTATTGAGCTTGTACCTGGAACTACGCCAATTTCGATAGCTCCGTATCGTATGGCACCAGCCGAGTTAAAAGAATTGAAAGCTCAGTTGCAAGAGTTGACGGATAGAGGTTTCGCTCGACCAAGTTTCTCACCTTGGGGTGCACCAATATTGTTTGTGAAAAAGAAGGACGGAACCATGAGGTTGTGCATTGACTATCGCCAGCTGAATAAAATGACGATAAACAATAAATATCCGTTATCGCGTATTGATGATTTCAGTGTTTTCAAAGATAGATTTGAGATCGGGTTATTACCAGTTGCGAATTCGAGATTGGATATACCCAAAACTACTTTCAGAACGAGATATGGCCACTACGAGTTCTTAGTGATGCCGTTTGGGCTCACTAATGCCCCTGCGGTATTTATGGATTTGATGAATCGGATCTTCAGACAGTATTTGGACCAGTTCGTAGTTGTGTTCATTGACGACATCTTGGTCTATTCAAGAGATGAAACCGAACATGCTGAGCACCTGAGATTAGTGTTGCAAATTTTACGGGATAAGCAGTTATATGCTAAGTTCAGTAAGTGTGAGTTCTGGTTAAGAGAGGTTAGCTTCTTGGGCCATGTGGTATCTGCATCGGGTATTCAAGTTGACCCGAGCAAAATTTCAGCCATACTTAACTGGAAGCCTCCGAGAAATATTACCGAGGTTTGGAGCTTTTTGGGACTCACCGGTTACTACCGACGGTTTGTAAAAGGTTTCTCGATGATAGCCACACCCATGACGAAGCTACTTCAAAAAGATATTAAGTTCGAATGGACGGAAAAATGTCAGAAAAGTTTTGATCAACTGAAAACTTATTTGATTGAAGCCCCAATTTTAGTGCAGCCCGAATCAGGCAAAGAGTTTGTCATCTATAGTGACGCCTCCCTAATTGGGTTAGGTTGCGTGTTGATGCAAGAAGGTCGAGTTGTGGCCTATGCGTCGAGACAATTAAAGCCACATGAGAAAAATTATCCGACCCATGATCTCGAATTAGCTGCCATCATATTCGCCTTGAAAATATGGCGACATTACTTATTTGGTGAGAAGTGCCATGTATTTTCGGATCACAAAAGTCTCAAATATTTGATGACTCAAAGAGACTTAAATCTACGACAAAGACGTTGGCTTGAGTTGTTGAAAGATTATGAGCTTGTCATTGATTACCACCCGGGAAAGGCTAATGTGGTTGCGGACGCCTTAAGCCAAAAATCACTGTTTCTTTACGAGCGATGAATGTACACTTGTCTGTTCTACCCGACAATGTGTTAGTAGCTGAATTAAAGGCCAAACCATTATTGATTCATCAAATTCGTGGCTCAGAAAGTCGACGATGAATTGGTTGCAAAACGGGCTGAATGTGTTCCGAATATGGAATCCGAATTTCAAATTGATGATGACATTGTTTGAGGTTCAGAAGTCGGTTGTGTGTTCCAAGAAATTCAGAACTCATTTCGATGATTCTAAACGAAGCCCATTGTAGCCGAATGTCAATTCACCCGGGGAGTACGAAAATGTACAACGATCTGAGACGCCAGTTTTGGTGGCATGGTATGAAACGAGACATTTCTGATTTTGTTTCGAAGTGTTTAATATGTCAGCAAGTAAAGGCGGAACATCAAGTGCCTACGGGTTTACTCCATCCAATCATGGTACCTGAATGGAAATGGGATCGAGTCACGATGGATTTCGTATCTGGGTTGCCAGTATCGGCAAGTAAGAAAGATGCGATTTGGGTTGTTGTGGATAGACTGACTAAGTCGGCTCACTTTATCCCCGTATGTACGGATTTTTCATTGGATAAACTAGCTGAATTGTATATTTCTCAGATTGTGAGATTACACGGGGTACCTATTTCTATCGTGTCGGATAGAGATCCGAGATTCACCTCGCGATTTTGGAAGAAATTGCAAGAAGCTTTGGGTACCAAGCTGCATTTTAGCACCGCTTTTCATCCACAAACCGATGGTCAATCCGAACGGATAATTCAGATACTTGAGGATATGTTGAGATGTTGCATCCTCGAGTTTAGTGGTTCATGGGAACGGTATTTACCTTTGATTGAATTCGCTTACAACAATAGTTTTCAATCAAGTATTAAGATGGCACCTTACGAGGCCTTGTACGGGCGTAAATGCCGTACACCATTGTTTTGGACCGATCTCGGTGAAAGTAAAATTTTCGGAGTGGATTTGATTAAAGATGTGAACAGAAAGTAAGAATAATTTGTGAAAGTCTGAAGGCAGCATCAATTGTCAGAAGTCGTATGCGGATTTAAAACGAAGAGATATTGAGTATCAAGTGGGAGACAAAGTGTTTCTTAAGGTCTCGCCTTGGAAAAAGATACTCAGATTTGGCCGTAAGGGCAAATTGAGTCCGAGATTCATTGGGCCGTATGAGATCTCCGAACGAGTTGGCCCAGTTGCATATAGGTTGCTTTTACCCCCTGAACTCGAAAGAATCCACAACGTTTTTCATGTTTCGATGCTTCGACGTTACAGATCCGATCCTTCGCACGTAATAAACCCCTCCGAGGTCGAAATTCAAGCCGATATGAGTTATGAGGAAGAACCGATTCGTATCCTAACTCGTGAAGTGAAAGAGTTGCGAAACAAAAGGGTTCCGATAGTGAAAGTGTTATGGCTCAAACACGGGATCGAAGAAGCTACTTGGGAACCTGAGAACTCTATGAAAGAGCGATACCCAAACTTATTTACCGGTAAGATTTTCGGGGACAAAAATTTCTTAAGTGGGGGAGAGTTGTGACAGCCCTAAAGTGACCCTAGTCGAAAGCGGTTTCGGGACCGCTAAACCGAGTCACCAAATTATTTGAATGTGATATTTATTGTCTAAAATATGTGATTATGAATGTGTGAAAGTTTTAGGCTTCGATTTAGTAAATTGCATGTGAATTTAGTCAAAAGGACTTATGGGTGACATTTTTGAAATGTGATAGGCTAATCTACAAGGATTATTGTTTCTACATTCACAGCTTTTAAGCTACTTGCGTCATAGTCACAAGAAAAATCATATCTTGAGCTACGAAACTCAAAATCAAGATCTGTAAATTTTCCTTGAATCTAGACTCATATACCTATCTACTAAATTTTTTCTAGAATTTTTGGTTGGGCCAATTAGTACAGTTTCTCAGTTAAAATTACCCCTGTTTTAGGACTCGACTGGTCTGCCCTCTGTTTACTACGAACCACATTTCTCTCTGTACAAAATTCATATGACTATGAGATTTATTTCTACTAAAACTAGACTCAATAAGGATTCTGAGGATATAAAATATACCACCTAATTATATCTTTATAATTTATAATGAATTTCTAAATTTGGAACAGGGATTCAAAAACTGCTATGACCCTGTTTCACTAAAATTCAAATATCTTCTAACATATAATTCCTTTACCTGTTTCATTTGTTTCATGTGAAACTAGACATAATAAGCTTAATTTCATATGTATTCCATCACTAAATTCAATTTCTATGATTTTTAATAAATTTTCAAACTCGCATCAGTGTTGCTGCAGTATTCTGTTTATGGCAAATTTCATCCTTTTTATGAGTTTTTATGCACTAAGTATCTTAATAGTTTTCCTTAACATCAAACATAATCTACACTAACCATTTTCATAATTTATCATTATCAAGCATTTCCTCAACCATTCCACAACCATACCATAAGATCAGTTACACAAAATAGGTATATTGCTATACATGCCATACTTAAATTTACAAGCCATTTACCAAAAGTCTTCCAGATAGTGTGACTGAGCCTTCGACCTATCCCGACTCCTGAGCTGGCTTGTCCAAAACTACAATGAGTAAGAAGGAGGGAGTAAGCATAAATGTTTAGTAAGTTCATATGCAAATAATAAGTAACATAACAAACAGTTATACCAATCAACATTAGCATACATCACTAAAACACATATCACATTTCTGATCATTTTTCATCATCTTATTACCTTATAGTGCTTGTATCAATACTCAACCGAGGGTTAAATACATACCTGTCCAAAATATCCATTTCACATCACTCACCAATACTTCTCTTTACATCTCGAATATCCTCCATTGAGTAGAACTTTACCCGTTGAACACATCGGAATATAATTCGGATACATGGATAATTTGCATATAAGTGCCACATATTCAATCAAGCAATCATGTAACCCGCCCATAAGCGAACTCGGACTCAACTCAAGAGCTCGGGCGTTCGCATCCATAAGTGAACTCGGACTCAACTCAACGAGTTCGAATGCCAAGTTACATCTCACGAACTCGGACTCAACTGAACGAGTTCAGACATTCGCATCCATAAGTGAACTCGGACTCAACTCAATGAGTTCGGATGCTCAACCATCCTAGTGACATGTCACTTGTATCCTAATCTATTCCTAAGGTTCAAACGGGCTTTTTCCTCGAACACTTATCCTTGCCGTCTTCCGTAGAATGCGAAATCAATACTCGATAACAATTATATTTAACAAGTAGTTCACATAATTTACATATTATTTGAAATTAACCACAAAGCATACATTTCATAATAAAATTTAGCATAACATATAATTAACATCAATAACTTAAAAATAACCATTATGCTACATTATTTACACATGAACTTACCTTGGTACCAAAATACAAAGATTTTGCAATTTAGTCCACAATCTTTTCTTTTCCTCGATTGAGGTCGATTCCACGTCTTTCTTGATCTAAAATAACACATTTAGCTTATTTAATACTCACATTATCAAATTAATCCTTAACTCAAATTTTGGCAAAATTACAATTTTACCCCTAAACTTTTGCATATTTACATTTTTGCCCCTAGGCTCGAGATTAAATTTTATTCCATATTCTTATGTTTTACAACATGCTGATCACTTTTCTCTTTATGGAAACATCAAATTCTCACTCTAACATGTACTTATGACTATTAGGTATTTTTACCGATTAAGCCCTTTTACTCGTTTTCACTCAAAACCGAGTAGCACAAGTTGTCTAACATAATTTAAAACCCCATATTCTATCATAAAACATCAAAATACACAAATTTCACCTATGGGTATTTTTCCAAATATGAACCCTAAGTTGAATTATTGTTAGCATAAGCTTAATCGAGCTACCGGGATCTCAAAAACGTAAAAATCATTAAAAACGGGGCTTGGAATCACTTACTATGGAGCTTGGAAGCTTGAAACAAACCCTAGCTATGGAAACCCTTGAAATTTTGGCCTAATGAAGAAGATGGACAAAAATTGGCTTTTAATTTTGTTTTTAATTCATTTTAATAACTAAATGACCAAAATACCCTTACTACTAAACTTTCCAAAAATTCCTTCCATGTCCTAATTTTGTCCATGAACTTAAAATTGGTAAAATTGCTATTTAAGACCTCCTAATTAATATTCCAAAACAATTTCATACTAAAAACTTCTAGAATGCAAGTTTTGCAACTTATTCGATTTAGTCCCTACTTTCAATTTAAGCACTTTAGGCATAGAATTTCATCACGAAATTTTCACACAATCATGCAATCATATCATAAACCTCAAAATAAATATAAAATAATTATTTCTATCTCAGATTTGTGGTCACGAAACCACTATTCCAATTAGGCCCTAATTCGGGATACTACAACTCTCCCCCCTTTAAGGATTTTCGTCCTCGAAAATCTTACCTGTAAACAGATGTGGGTATTGATTTCTCATAGTTTCTTTGGATTCCCATGTAGCTTTTTCTACTCCATGCCTTTGCCACAACACCTTCACAAGTGCAACATTTTTATTCCTTAGTTGTTTGACCTCTCGAGCTAAAATCTTAATCGGTTCTTCTTGTAGGTCATATCTGGTTGTAGTTCAATTTCTGTCGGTGAAACTACATGTGAAGGATCCGAACGATACCGACGTAACATAGATACATGGAACACATCATGAATCTTCTCTAATTCAGGTGGTAATGCTAGCCGATATGCTACCGGTCCAACTTTTTCAATTACTTCATACGGCCCAATAAAACGCGAACTTAATTTGCCCTTCCGTCCAAATCTAAGGACTTTCTTCCACGGAGACACCTTTAAAAATACTTTATCACCAACTTGAAATTCAATGTCCTTTCGTTTTAAATCTGCATAAGATTTCTGTCTATCTGAAGCAGCTTTCAAACAATCTCGAATTACCTTCACTTTTTCTTCAGTTTCTTTTATTAGATCAACTCCATAAATCTGATTTTCCTTGAGTTCAGTCCAATACAAATGCGTTCGACACTTACGACCATACAATGCTTCATAAGGTGCCATTTTCAAGCTCGTCTGATAACTATTATTGTAAGCAAATTCCACCAACGGTAAGTATCTTTCCCAACTTCCTTGAAATTCCAATACACAACATCTAAGCATATCTTCAAGAATCTGAATTATTCTTTCTGATTGTCCATCAGTTTGTGGATGAAAAGCAGTACTGAAATTTAACTTCGTACCTAACGCGTCTTGCAACTTTTGCCAAAATCGCGAGGTAAACCTTGGATCTCTATCTGAAATAATCGATAATGGTATTCCGTGTAATCTAACAATTTCTCTAATATACAGTTCAGCCAACTTGTTAAGAGAATAATCCGTACTACCGGGATAAAATGAGCCGACTTAGTTAATCTGTCAACTATTGCCCAGATGGCATCTTTCTTTCCTAGAGTCAATGGCAATCCTGAAACAAAATCCATAGTAATCCGATCCCATTTCCATTCAGGAACCATAATAGGCTGAAGTAATCCCGAAGGTACTTGGTGTTCAGCTTTCACCTGTTGACAAATTAAGCATTTGGACACAAACTCTGATATATCTCTTTTCATTCCATTCCACCAATACATTTTCTTCAAGTCATTATACATTTTCGTACTACCCGGATGAATCGAGAAATAACCACTATGTGTTTCCTGTAGGATCTTTTGAATCAATTCCTCATTCTTCGGTACACAAATCCGATCTTTAAACATTAAGCACCCATCAGCACCAATTCTGAAATCTGATCCCGTATCAGCTTCACACTGTTTCTTTTGGCTAGCAAATCTTGATCATTTTTCTGAGTTTCAGAAATCTCTTGTAAAAATATCGGTCTTGCTCTTAACTCTACTAGAATCGAACCATCATCTGACACTTTCAACTGAGTGTTCATAACTCTCAGAGCAAACAACAACTTTCTGCTCAAAGCATCAGCAACCACATTCGCTTTTCCCGGATGATAATCGATAACAAGCTCGTAATCTTTCAATAACTCCAACCATCTTCGCTGTCTCAAATTCAAGTCTTTTTGTGACATCAAGTACTTAAGACTTTTGTGGTCGGTATATACCCGACATTTTTCACCATACAAACAATGTCGCCAAATTTTCAAAGCAAACACCACCGCAGCCAATTCCAAATCGTGAGTAGGATAATTCCTCTCATGAGGTTTTAACTGCCTCGAAGCATATGCCACCACTTTCCCTTCCTGCATGAGCACACACCCCAAACCATTTAGAGAAGCATCACTATACACCACAAATTCTTTACCTAATTCGGGTTGTACTAACACTGGTGCCTCTGTTAATAACTTTTTCAATTCTTTAAAACTCTGTTGACATTCTTCTGTCCATTCAAATTTAACATCCTTTCGGAGTAATCTAGTTATAGGAGCAGCAATTATAGAAAATCCATTTACAAACCGCCGATAATACCCAGCTAGCCCCAAGAAACTTCTAACTTCGTTACATTTTTCGGTGGTTTCCAATCAACAATGGCTGAAATTTTACTAGGATCAACCCGTATACCATCACTTGAAACAATATGACCCAAAAATCCAACTTCCCGGAGCCAAAATTCACTTTTACTAAACTTAGCATACAGCTGCTTATCTCTCAAAGTTTGCAAAACTATCCTCAAATGCTCAGCATGCTCTGTCTTATCTTTTGAATAAATTAAAATATAATCTATAAACACCACAACAAATCTGTCCAAGTATGGCCGAAATATGCGATTCATTAAATTCATAAACACAACAGGAGCATTTGTCAATCCGAATGGCATAACTAAAAATTCATAATGACCATACCTTGTTCTAAAAGCAGTTTTAGGCACATCCGACTCTTTTACCCGCAGTTGGTAATACCCAGATCTCAAGTCAATCTTTGAAAACCATGTCGCTCCTTTTAGCTGATCAAACAAATCATCAATTCTTGGCAACGGATACTTTTTTTTGATTGTCACCTTGTTTAACTGCCGATAATCAACACACAACCTCATAGAACCATCCTTCTTTTTCACAAATAACACGGGAGCACCCCAAGGTGAAAAACTCGGTCTCACAAAACCTTTATCAGTCAACTCTTGCAACTGTGACTTTAATTCCTTCAACTCTGCTGGTGCCATTCTATAAGGAGGAATCGAAATCGGAGCTGTTCCCGGTATCAAATCAATACCAAATTCTACTTCCCTGACTGGAGGCAAACCCAGCAATTCTTCTGGAAATACGTCCGCAAATTCACACACAATCGGCACTGATTCAACTTTCTTTTCAACTTCTTTTGTATTAATTACATACGCCAAATAAGCTTCATAACCCTTTCTCAAATATCTCTGAGCCGACATCGAAGAAATCATACTAGATAATGCCTCTGATTTATCTGATTCAACCCGCAGAGTTTCACCATTTCCACATTTTAATTCTATAATCTTTTCTTTGCAATTTATTTTAGCATCATGCAATGTCAACCAATCCATACCCAAAATAACATCAAACTCATCAAACGGCAACAATATCAAGTCGGCCGAAAAGTAATGATCCCGAATCATTAAAGGACATTTCTTGCTTACTTTATCAACTATCACGCATTTGCCTAACGGGTTCGACACTCTAATCATAAATTATGTGTTCTCAACAGGTATATTCATACTAGACACCAGTTTCATGCATACATATGAATGAGTAGAACCGGGATCAATCAAAGCAATAACATTAACATTATAGAGAGAAAATGTACCGGTAATCACATCAGGTGAGGAAGCATCTTCACGTGCCTTTATGGCATAAGTTCTAACTGGAGCCCTTACTTCAGATTTAGCTGCTGAATCTCTAGCTACATTCTTGCTGCTTGCTTCATTTCCAGCTTTTCTCGAATATCTTCCTCTCGAGTCTGCACCACTAGCTTTTGTATTCTGAAATTTTTCTTTTTTAGCTCTCTCTGGGCAGTCTCTAATAAAATGATCCGGAGAACCACATCGAAAACATTCATTTGCTCTACACGGACCAAAATGATTTCTACCACACCGTTGGCACTCAGGTTTAACAAATCTCGAGTTCCCTACACTGGCTGCCGAAGTAGTCTGGGATTTAAGACCCACATTTTGCTTCCTATAATTCCCATATGATTGCCCAGCTGAAGCTTGGGAACGAGGATTCATATTCCTTGACTTTCTAGGTTGCTGTGAAAATGAACCGCTCATCGGTCTTTTCTTCCAATTTCTAGTCTCAGCCTCTACCTTTTTCTTTTCTTTAAGTAGTTCTTCAGCCTTGCAAGCTCGATCAACCAGTACTACCATTTCTTTTAGTTCAAGGATCCTGACAAATACTTTAATGTCTTCGTTAAGCCCGTCTTCAAATCGTCGGCACATCTTGGCTTCTGTAGGAACATATTCCCTGGCATACTTACTTAATCGAACAAACTCTCTTTCATATTCTGAGACTGTCATATTACCTTGCTTCAGCTCAAGAAACTCTTTACATTTCTGATCAATAAACCTTTCACTAATATATTTCTTCCGAAACTCTTCTTGAAAGAATTCCCAGGTTACCCTCTCTTTCGGTACCACCGAAATCAAAGTCTTCCACCAATTATAGGTTGAATCTCTCAACAAAGATGTAGCACATTTCAAACATTCTTCAGGTGTACAAGATAATTCATCAAATACCCGGATAGAATTTTCAAGCCAGAACTCTGCTTTCTCTGCATCATCATCAATATTTGCTCTAAATTCTTCAGCCCCTTGTTTACGAATTCTGTCAACAGGGGTTCTGTGAAATTTTATCATATCCATACCTTGAGGCATCGGGGTATAGGTTGAGGAATTGGGGGAGGTGGGGGAGGTCGTACATTTGGGTTCGTACGAACGAACTCAGTGTACCATGCACTCATCATTTGGAGAAAGGCTTCCCGACCCTTTTCTCCTCCTCCCTGACCAATAGTAGGAGGTGGATTTTCAGTCGGCGCTGCTCCTTCAGCCGGAGCTGGCGCATTACTCTCTACTTCATCTGTCACAGCTGGATCGGGATCCATTTACTATATAAAAATCTTTTAAAAATGTCAGAAGTCGTCACACTATCACAATTCATACATATGGCATGTATAGCAAAATCCGTACATACAACACGTAGTCCGAGAACCGACTAAACCTGCTCTGATACCACTAAATGTAACACCCCCACGCCCGAGACCATCGCTGGAGTCGAGTATGAGGTGTTACTAAGCTTAGTTTAACATTTTTAGAACTTTGGATTATTATTTCTATATTCACAGCTTTTAAGCTACTTGCGTCATAGTCACAAGAAAAATTATATCTCGAGTTACGAAACTCAAAATCAAGATCCGTAAATTTTCCCTGAATCTAGACTCATACGCCTATATACTAAATTTTTTCTAGAATTTTTGGTTGGGCCAATTAGTACAGTTTAATAGTTAAAGTTACCCCTGTTTCAGGACTCGACTAGTCTGACCTCTGTTTACTACGAACCACATTTCTCTCTGTAAAAAATTTATATGACTATGAGATTTGTTTCTAATAAAACTATACTCAATAAGGATTCCGAGGATATAAAATATACCACCTAATTATATCTTTATAATTTATAATGAATTTCTAAATTTGGAACAGGGGATTCAAAAACTGCTATGACCCTGTTTCACTAAAATTCAAATATCTTCTAACATATAATTCCTTTACCTGTTTCATTTGTTTCATGTGAAACTAGACATAATAAGCTTCAATTTGATATGTTTTCCATCACCAAATTCAATTTCTATGATTTTTAATAAATTTTCAAACTCGCATCAGTGTTGCTGCAGTATTCTGTTTATGGCAAATTTCATCCTTTTTATGAGTTTTTATGCACTAAGTATCTTAATAGTTTTCCTTAACATCAAACATAATCTACACTAACCATTTTCATAATTTATCATTATCAAGCATTTCCTCAACCATTCCACAACCATACCATAAGATCATTTACACAAAATAGGTATATTGCTATACATGCCATACTTAAATTTACAAGCCATTTACCAAAAGTCTTCCGGATAGTGTGACTGAGCCTTCGACCTATCCCGACTCCTGAGCTGGCTTGTCCAAAACTACAATGAGTAAGAAGGAGGAAGTAAGCATAAATGTTTAGTAAGTTCATATGCAAATAATAAGTAACATAACAAACAGTTATACCAATCAACATTAGCATACATCACTAAAACACATATCACATTTCTGATCATTTTTCATCATCTTATTACCTTATAGTGCTTGTATCAATACTCAACCCGAGGGTTAAATACATACCTGTCCAAAATATCCATTTCACATCACTCACCAATACTTCTCTTTACATCTCGAATATTCCTCCATTGAGTAGAACTTTACCCGTTGAACACATCGGAATATAATTCGGATACATGGATAATTTGCATATAAGTGCCACATATTCAATCAAGCAATCATGTAACCCGCCCATAAGCGAACTCGGACTCAACTCAACGAGCTCGGGCGTTCGCATCCATAAGTGAACTCGGACTCAACTCAACGAGTTCGGATGCCTAGTTACATCTCACGAACTCGGACTCAACTGAACGAGTTCAGACATTCGCATCCATAAGTGAACTCGGACTCAACTCAATGAGTTCGGATGCTCAACCATCCTAGTGACATGTCACTTGTATCCTAATCTATTCCTAAGGTTCAAACGGGCTTTTTCCTCGAACACTTATCCTTGCCGTATTCCGTAGAATGCCGAAATCAATACTCGGTAACAATTATATTTAACAAGTAGTTCACATAATTTACATATTATTTGAAATTAACCACAAAGCATACATTTCATAATAAAATTTAGCATAACATATAATTAACATCAATAACTTAAAAATAACCATTATGCTACATTATTTACACATGAACTTACCTTGGTACCAAAATACAAAGATTTTGCAATTTAGTCCACAATCTTTTCTTTTCCTCGATTGAGGTCGATTCCACGGCTTTCTTGATCTAAAATAACACATTTAGCTTATTTAATACTCAAATTATCAAATTAATCCTTAACTCAAATTTTGGCAAAATTACAATTTTACCCCTAAACTTTTGCATATTTACATTTTTGCCCCTAGGCTCGGGATTAAACTTTATTCCTTATTCTTATGTTTTACAACATGCTGATCACTTTTCTCTTCTATGGCAACATCAAATTCTCACTCTAACATGTACTTATGACTATTAGGTATTTTTACCGATTAAGCCCTTTTACTCGTTTTCACTCAAAACCGAGTAGCACAAGTTGTCTAACATAATTTAAAACCTCATATTCTATCATAAAACATCAAAATACACAAATTTCACCTATGGGTATTTTTCCAAATATGAACCCTAAGTTGAATTATTGTTAGCATAAGCTTAATCGAGCTACCGGGATCTCAAAAACGTAAAAATCATTAAAAACGGGGCTTGGAATCACTTACTATGGAGCTTGGAAGCTTGAAACAAACCCTAGCTATGGAGAACCCTTGAAATTTCGGCCTAATGAAGAAGATGGACAAAAATTGGCTTTTAATTTTGTTTTTAATTCATTTTAATAACTAAATGACCAAAATACCCTTACTACTAAACTTTCCAAAAATTCCTTCCATGTCCTAATTTTGTCCATGAACTTAAAATTGGTCAAATTGCTATTTAAGACCTCCTCATTAATATTCCAAAACAATTTCATACTAAAAACTTCTAGAATGCAAGTTTTGCAACTTATTCGATTTAGTCCCTACTTTCAATTTAAGCACTTTAGGCATAGAATTTCATCACAAAATTTTCACACAATCATGCAATCATATCATAAACCTCAAAATAATTATAAAATAATTATTTCTATCTCGGATTTGTGGTCACGAAACCACTATTCTGATTAGGCCCTAATTCGGGATATTACACTAATAGTGCATGTAATCAAAAGGGAGGACTTGCATGTCAATTTTCCCCCCTAATATGTAGTGGTCGGCCATGAGCATGGGTGGACAAGATGTTATGGCTAAAAACATGTCATAAACATGTTGGGGTAATGCATTATGTAATGATTAATAAAATAAAGAGCATGGGCAATAAAATATTAGTGTTAGTAGGATGAGAAACAAAAAAAAAGAAAGGATGTGTGTGATTGTCCCCCCCATTGCCGTGAGTTAAAGGAAAGAAAAACAAAAAAAAAAGTGTTCATCCTTTGGTTCATCCTTGGCCGAAAATTTTAAGGAGGAAGGAAGAAGAAAGGTTGAAGAGGTTCGGCCATGCATGTAACTAGGCTAAGGTATGTTTGATGATGTTCCATGAGATGCATGCATGTTTTAGTTGTTAGCTTCAGTTCTACCTAGCCCATGGTCTAAATCTTGCTATGTGATGGAAATGACACACGGCCATGGATGCATCATTCTTGCTTGGTGTTGATGTTGTGTTGGTGAGATATCAAGTTATTTTTGTGACCAAGTTGAGATTTGAATTTTTGGAATGAGTAAGGTTTTCGGCTATGGTAAATATAAGGGTGATGGATGTTGTGTCATGCTAAATCTAGATGAACAATGTTAGTGCTTATATCTCGATATTCATGAGTTTCTTTCTTGGTTTTACCTCAAACCCATGAAGTATTTTAATTGGTGTTGTTAGAGGTTTCAGTCATGGGATTATAAGCTTGTTAGTTTTGATGATGAAATTTATGCCTTGCAAGGGTAAATGGTGTCTTGATGCATTCGGCCATGGTAGAAAGTAGATGTGAAATGGTAGTAAGATAAAATGCAAAATGTTAGTATTTGATTACTAGTGTATAAATGCGTAGTAGCCGAGTTTTGAATTTGAAACGAAACGGTATATAACCAATACAAGTAACCATACTTGTGGGAAGTATTAAGCATATAATTGGCCTCAACATATACATGCATACTCGGCCACATGAGAAGATTAGTGTTGCATGCATTCGGTTAGAGGCAAGCATATTGATGCCTTTATCTTGGTTAGGACAATCGGCTAAAAGGGAGTGTGGGTTAATATGTTGAGTTGATGCATGATTTCACATGTATGTGACTTTAATGTCTAATGTATAAATATGGCTAAGTGCCTTGTGTTCCTCTTTTCGATGCTCAAATGATTAAATCAATTTATTTGTTTAATTAAGCTCAAGAGCAAAGGGGATCCAAATCTGATAAAGGGAAGGAAAAAGTGGTCGAATAGCCATCGAAATTGTTCGACAACATCCGAGGTAAGTTCTTGAGTAATAGAGCTTAAATTATGATTTGATTAGATCATGTTTTAAGCAAATCAAAATCATGCTCTTTGTGTGTGGCTATTGAGCCGAAATTGCAAGAGTGATAAGTGTCTTGTGTTTGAGTTTTGCTAATGAAAATGAAATACGAATGTGTCATGATTTATTGTTAAATGTGCATGGTTATTCGAATGATGTCCGGGCTAAGTCCCGAAGGCTTTGTGCTAAGTGACCATATCCGGACTAAGATCCGAAGGCATTTGTGCGAGTTACTAATTCTGGGCTAAGCCCGAAGGCATTGGTGCGAGTTACTAAATCCGGGTTAAGTCCCGAAGGCATTTGTGCGAGTTACTATAACCGGGCTATGTCCCGAAGGCATTTGAACGAGTAGCTATATCCGGTTAAATTCCGAAGGTACGTGATTCGGGATTGAATGATCTTGCTGTAAAAATTTCAGTTAATACGCTTGTAACATCCCAACATTGAGGTATGTTTCGCATGTGCTTTGAATTAGTTGAGCCCTTACAAATAAGTATTCGCTCAGTTGATAAATGAGCTACCGGCCTTTGGCTAAGTTGATCTTTGTGTATGAATATAAGGGTTGGTAATGTGAAGTAAGTATGATATTGAAAATTTGTGCATATGAAATTATCTGTTTAGCTACATGAATGCTATACTTTGGTTGTGTCTAAATTCTTTGCTCAAAACTTACTAAGCATTTAATGCTTACTCCGTTTCTTTGATTCTCTGTTTTATAGATTTTGGTCCTTCAGCTATCGGACTCGGGATTTTGAAGTCGAAGTTGCCCACACTATCAAAGCTCCTTTTGGTATACTTTTGGTTGAACTTTGAAATGGCATGTATAGGACCACCCTTTTGTTGTTGGTCATGAACCCTTCGGTATTGTGTAAATTTGGATAGCCATGCGAAAATGGCTTAAATATACTTTGATCATAGCATTGTAATCGTTTTGTATGTTGTCCGTCGAGAGGTATGGAAATGTTGGCAACGGTTAGCCATGGAATGGTTATTCATGATCTCTTTTGATATATGTATGACACACTCTAGTTGATCCATGAAGGATCATGAAATAGGTAAAGTTTACCTTAAAAATAGATGCTGGCAGCAGCAGTGATGTGGATGTGAAAAATCACTAAAAATAGTAGCAATGGAATTAAATAGTGAATAAATTATGTAATCGAACCTTGATGAATCTATTTTCATAGGAAAGTAACGAAACGTTAATATGAACAGTATATTATGAGATGTTAAAGTTTTCGTGAGACAGGGCCAGAACGGTTTCTGAATCCCTTGATCTGACTTTGGAAATTCATTATAAATTAACCAGAGACATTTATAAGTCATGCCATATATGTATAGATTCCTTTTTGAGTCTAGTTTCTATATAAACAAACGGAATCAGTATTGAAGCCCTGTACAGGGAGATATCCAGGTCGTAATGCATGAAGGGCAGTGTAGTCGCACCCTGTAACAGGGGATATTTTAACTAATAAACTGTACTAATTGGCCCAACCAAAAATTCTAGAAAAAAATCTGTAGATGGACATATGAATCTAGTTTCAGGGAAAAATTACGAAACTGATTTTTGAGTTTTGGAACTCAAGATATGATTTTTAAAGTGACAGTGACGCAGTTAGCCAACTGCCTGGAAATTTTTAAAATGGACTGTGAAAATGAGTGGTTTAAGCCGTTAACCCCTCGTGTCCGACTCCGGCAGCGGTCTCGGGTGCGGGGTGTTACACGGCCCGTAAGATCCTGTCAAAAGTCCAGGTAAAGCTCATAATCCAGCCAATGAATTTTCTGATTTAGATATTCCAATTGCCAAAAGAAAAGGTGTTAGAAATATTGTCAAATATCCCATGTCTAACTTTGTATCCTATAAAGCCTTATCTTCGACATTCTCAACCTTTGTTTCGTGTCTGGATACTGTACAAATACCAAAAAATGTGAAAGATGCTTTATAGGTTCCTGAGTGGAAGGAGGCTATTTTAGAGGAGATGCGTGCTCTTGAAAAAACAGGTACATGGGAAACAATGGAATTACCTGTAGGGAAAAAACAGTGAGCTGTAAATGGGTGTTCACAACCAAATTCAAACCAGATGGATCTTTAGATAGATACAAAGCCCGGTTGGTAGCTAAAAGGTACACTCAAACATACGGGATAGATTATCTTGAAACATTTGCTCCAGTGGCCAAATTAAATTCCGTCAGAGTTCTTTTATCAATTGCTGTTAATCTTGATTGGTCTTTACAGCAGCTAGATGTGAAGAATGCTTTCCTAAATGGAAAACTTGAAGAAGAAGTTTACATGGATCCTCCTCCAGGTTTTGAAGAAAAAGTTGGAACTCGAGTATGTAAACTGAAGAAATCTTTATACAGTCTGAAGCAGTCTCCTCGAGCTTGGTTTGAACGAGTCACTCAAGTTGTTAAAAAACAAGGTTACTCACAAGGGCAAGCTGATCACACAATGTTCTATCGACATTCACAAAAAGGTAGAATAGTTGTTATTCTAGTTTATGTCGATGATATCATTCTTACAGGAGATGATGTGCATGAAATAGGACGTCTCAAGGAGCATCTTGCATTGGAGTTTGAGATTAAAGACTTGGGTCCTTTGAAATACTTTTTTGGAATGGAAGTTGCTCGATCAAAGAAGGGTCTTGTGGTCTCTCAGAAAAAAATATGTAATTGATCTTTTAAAAGAAGCTGGGATGAGTGGTTGCCGCCCAGCTGACACACCAATTGATCCAAATGTAAAATTTGGAAATAAAGAAGGTCGATTAGTTGATAAAGGGCAGTACCAAAGATTAGTTGGTAAGTTAATTTACTTATCACATACAAGGCCAGACATAGCTTTTGCAGTAAGCTTAGTGAGTCAATTTATGCACTCCCCAATGGAGGAACATGAAGAAGCAGTGTTTCGAATTCTAAGATACTTGAAGAGTTCACCGGGAAAGGGCTTATTCTTCAAGAAATCTGAACAAAGAGGAATTGAAGCTTATACAGATGTAGATTGGGCAGGCTCAATAACAGACAGAAGATTTACATCAGGATACTGTACATTTGTTTGGGGAAACCTTGTGACTTGGCGAAGCAAAAAACAAACTATTGTAGCAAGAAGTAGTGCAAAGGTTGAGTTTAGATCAATGGCTCAAGGAATTTGTGAAATGATGTGGTTAAAAAGAATTATGGAAGAGCTGAGGAAACCAATAACTTCACCAATGAAGTTGTACTGTGATAGCAAAGCTACCATTAGCATTGCTCACAACCCAGTCCAACATGACAGAACTAAACATGTTGAGATTGATAGACACTTTATCAAGGAGAAGATTGAAGAAGGCCAAGTGTGCATGCCGTTTGTTCCTTCAAAACTCAAAATCTTCTCAAGTCTTACTGAAATCGGATTTGCTGGCATACTCACCAAAGGACTCTCTAAGAAAAGCTTTGATTTTCTTGTAAGCAAGTTGGGCATGATTGATATATATGCACCAACTTGAGGGAGGGTGTTGAAATATGTATATATTTTAAATTTATTTAGGTAGATAAATCTTATTTGGGTAGATAAGTTTTAATTCATATTCTAGAAATATTTTTATTTTATCTTTTAGTAGTTTACTAGAAGAAGGGAACTATTTTCTTTTTATGTTTTAGTAGTTTATTAGAATAAGGGAACTATTTTCCCAATTAGGATTAGGACTTTTTTTTCTCTATTTAAGTTCAATTCCTTAGTTAATAAGATAGTACAATTTTATTCAAAGCTCTCTTGAAATCTTTCATAAACCTCACAGTCCAAACCGTTTGAGGCTAAAGTGTTCACAAATAGGCCTTACCAATTTTGAGTTAATTCCCACCTAAATGGCTTCTTAGGATTGTCAAGCCTAGGGTTTAAGTTTTTCCTATACCAAATAGTTGATCCGCAAAAAAATCCCTACATAAAAATTAATTAATCATACATCCACTCGCTAACCCCTCATAAAAGGACTAGTTACTGATGGAATCAATAAACATCATAACCTTGGTATTAAGTATATGCAAAATGAATAAAACAATAGTAGAGTTTAGCGAATCCTCTTTGTATTTGATACATGAAGTGCTGAAATCCTCAAACTTTTAATTGCGCCTACAAATCAAGTTTTCCGAAAAACACTAATAAAAATAACTGAAAAGAAGTCTAAACCCTAAGAGAAGTGTCTAAGAGTGTATTTATATAGTTAGGGTTGCCATCATCCTCAACCCTAAGTCAGCTGACGCTCTCGTATTTAAATTTTGATTATGAGGACTAAAACACCCCTGGCTCATAAGTTTTTCCTGTACAGGACTGATGTCGCTACACCCTAGTGCTCGTGTCATGACATTGAAGGCAATATGCTCATATTCAGGGTAGGTTCAGGGATGTGTTGTGACATCCTCAGACTATGGCGCAACCCCAAAGGCAGTCTTGGAATTCTTCTATTCTACTCCTTATGTTGTGATATCAAACTCTCAATGTTGCAACACAATGACTAATATCGAGTTAGCATGCCTTCTAACTATCTCCTACGCACTCACAAAGTATATTAGCTCACCCTTAGGCCTCATTCGGCTCCTAAGGTCAATAAAAGACTCAAATTACACTTTTTCTTGAATGTAAATGGAATTATGAAAACTTGACTAAAACATAACAATCCAAGCTCCTCAAATGCAAAAACTAGTTTGATCTGCTACATCGAATTACAGTAGATCAGTAGCCATTGGTAATGTGTAAATCAAAATAGGAGACGACGATACATGAAATTCTGTAAAAGTCCATGAGGGAGAAACCCATGGCATTCTCTATGAAGTCTGTCGGGACAATAAACACGAGATTATGTACGATGCCTTAATGGCATGTTCTATTTGGCCTTTGTGGCATGTTCTGTTTGGCCCTTGCAGTGCGATCTATCATGTATGTCTGTTAAGATGTGCATATCTATTTTTATGGTAAATTATGGATAAATTCTATTAGTTCTCTAATAATGTATGGCTATGATAATATATTGATATGCTCGGGGTTAAGGGTTAAGTAAGATCTGTGAAATAATCGAAAAGTTTTAAAAAGAACTGCGTATTTGTATATTAATAAATGTATCTACCATGATGGTCTGATAATGATGGATATATTTGTATCTATGTGTGACCTAATAAATTGTCATTGTGTGTTCATTTGTGTTATGAAATGGTTGAATCAGAGTTATCTAGAATATTTCATATCTGGGTGGTATAATTACTTCATCTGAAATCTGATTATTTATTATTTTAAGCATCTGGGGTTCTGGAGTAAAATGGCATGAAATTCATCTGATTGATTTCATAGTATATTATCAGTATGGTTTGTGTGGCATTGATTCAGATTATGATTTGATTAATAGTTTGATGGTACTCAGATTTACATATGTATTCACCAAAATATGTATGTATCCACCCATGAATTATGTTTATGATCAACTGTTTTGAGATACATGAAAGTATTAGGATGTAGTCTGTATGAAACAAATTTTGAAAGTATGTTCTGCTGATAAGTACTTATGTAATGAAAATAATTAAGAATTGTCTGAAAGAATCTTTATTTAATCATATAAGAAAGAATTGGTATGTAAGGGTATGACAATTGTAACACCCTTTACCTGTACCCGAGACCGAGACCAGGTACGAGGCATTGCCAGACACATACTCGGACATTTTTGGAAAATACAGGTTATAAAATTTTGTTCCAAATTAAAACCAATCAAACAACATCTTAGTGTCCCTATTATGGGCCTACGAGACCCAAAACGTACATTGAGAATGGTCTAGGACTAAACCAAGAAACTAAAAAAAATTTAGGAAAATTTTCTAGGTTAAGCCTCACACGCCCATGTGGAGACAATGTAACATCTCGAAATAGGGCCTAAATGGAATAGTGGTTGGAAACCACAAATCTGAGATAGAAAAGTTTATTTCGATTAATTTTTATGATTTACCGAGTGATTAGATGCATGTGTTAGAGTATTGATAAGAAATTTTATAGATTGCATGTTTAATTTGCCTATTAGGGCTTATTTGCAGAAGTTGCTGTAACAGCTCGATTTAGGGCCTAAATAGAACGATGGTTTTAGAACCACAAATTCGAATTCAAAAAATTTATTCTGATTAAGTTTTAAGGTTTATTTATTGATTAAAATATTGTGTAAAAATATCGTTATGTAATTTTACTGATAAAGTGCTTAATTGGACTTTTAGGACTAAATTACAAAAGTTACAAAATATGTGTTCTAATTCATAAGTACTTGATTGAAATGGGGGTTTAAAGAGGAGGTCCTTAAATAACAATTAGACCATTATATTTTGTTTGGACAAAAATAGACATGAATAGGACAAAATTTTAAAGAAAGGCCTTAAGGGCATTTTAGTCATTTGGTAATTAAAAGAAATAAAAAGGGAAAATAAATCCAAAATTGACTCATCTTTTTCATGGAGGCCGAAATTATCATGGGGGAAGCCATGGCTAGGGTTTTCAAGCTTTCCAAGCTCAATAGTAAGTCTGTTCTGTCCCCATTTTTCAAGTTCTTTACGATTTTGGAATCCTAGAAACTTGATTAAGCTTATTCTAGCAATAATTTAAGCTAGGGTTCATATTTGGAAAAATACCCATAGGTGAAATGTGTTTATTTTGATGTTTTATGGTAGAATATGGAGGCTGAAATTATGTTAAACAATTTTTGCTAAGTGGTTTTAAGCAAAAATGAGTAAAATGGCTTAACCGGTAAAAGTTGTTATTGTTCATAACTATGTGTTAGAGTGAGAATTTGATGTTGTCATAGAAGGGAAAAATGATCAGCATGTCATAAAACATAAGAATAAGGGATGAATTTTAATTCCCGAGCCTAGGGGCAAAAGTGTAAATATGTAAAAGTTTAGGGCCAAAATTGTAATTTTTCCAAATTTTGAGTTAAGGACTGTTTTGAATAATACATTAATTAAATAAGTAAAATATGATGTTTTAGATCCCGGAAAATGAGATTTGAATCTAGAATGGGAGAAAAATAAAAAATCGATAAAGTTGGTAAAATGGTCGTTTTAGTATCGAGGTAAGTTCATATGTATAATAAGCATTAATTCATGCATATTTCAATGTAAAATTGATATATTTACTATGATTTCCGAGGTTTTGAAAGTAAGTATAATTATGATGATTTAAATGTTCAATATTAATTCGACATGGAAATGAGAGTATGTAAGTTTGTATGTAAATTATACATTATCTTTATTATGTTTTTGTATTTCAGCACATTTTATGTATTGTAGCTGATTTTGGAATCATAATTGACTATTGGAAGTATGGAATCAAGTATTAGAAAGAGAGAGAAATCCCGGTTGAACCTTCGGAAAGATTGGATGATACAGATGGTATGTAGCTAGGTCACATGTATGGTGCTGAGTGCACATCATGTGTACAAGAGAGCTACGAGACAT
>NC_053434.1:57647969-57675281 GCF_007990345.1 Gossypium hirsutum
TCATACACCTCGTATACAAAATTTTGCCCATGTGCTTATTAAACATCATTCTTTTAACAAAAATTTATACATCTTATTAAACACATTTCTCATATTTATTACACTCATACCCTTACCATTTTCAGTAGACTTCTTCATCCCATTTATGTATGTATATATATTTATACTTCTTATTTGAACAGTTCATATAAAAAAGTTAGGATGGAGAGTCACTTGATTCCCACCTACTGCAGTTCTAAGCTTCAGGTTTAAACATCCCTCTCGAAACAGTAACAACCATTGCTTAGAGACATAAATTCATTATTACAACTCTTTTACATACAATTTACTTATCATCTCAATCATTGACAATCTAATGGAAAAATCTTGTACTTAAAGCTTTATTTTTCATGTAACTCTTAAAATCTTACTCTTTCAGAACTTAATGTACAAAGCTAAAATACTTACTCGAAGATGGAATAACCACTGATTAAACCTAGAATCATAGCTTCTAGCTTAAAATGGAAAAAGATACCATTTGATTTAAGAAAAAGAATCATATAACATGTAAAGAAGAACCTCCTTCAAAACCTATCACACACACACATATATATGACCCAACCTACTTAGTGGAACACGTTTCATAATTTTCCTTTTTAATGGTCTATAATTTCCAAGAGAAACATAAATAAGTACCCTGCATCCATAATTATCAGGCAAGCTATTCAGTTGATTTCTAATCAAATTACTTATAATCTAACTAGCACAGTACTCCAAACAAATAAGACATACTATACATGTGGCGAAAAATCATACCATACATACATTTTTATTGCTTAACATAAACTTCTCCTTAATATAGCAAAACATTATGAAATAAAATCCTTACTTACTTATGTGGCGGCTACTAAACACCCATACGTATATGTCGTAATATGAAATTGGGTGGATAACACTTCCCTAGATAGACTATTTTACTACTATATGCCAAAACCTTAGGCTCACTGACCTGGGGTGTTACATCTCCACACATATGTTGTTGCTTGTCCTCAAGGAACAAGATAAAAAGGGACAAAATAAATCACACACATACAAAATAAAACCAAACAGTGCTTGAGTATGTCATATACAAGGACTAGATTAAAGCTATATACATAGAAAAATGTGAACGGATACATAACTCTAACATGATATACAATTGACTCTTGACCTTCAATATCACACACATTAGTTTATAAAATTAGAAAGCTAACAAATTAAAAAAGTGTTAAGTACATTAGTCCATCAAAACAGGTACACAAAATATATATTTATGCTCGAAGGACACAAGTAATTAGAAATTACAAAATTTAGTCAATTTTCATAAATAAACCGTATCACTTAGGTCACAAAGGTCTTTTGACTAGTAATGTTCTGTAGCTTAGGTTGGTTCAGAATCAAGGAATAGGCACACAAAATGATTAAAGCACTAAAATAATTGGCACATTATATTGACTCCAATACTTCCCCGATTACAACCTTTAGCTCACCACCTTATGTCCCCTTCTCTCACCTACCTTTTATCTCCAATTCCTATGGTATAGTAAAGTATTAGTCAATACAATTGTCCTAGCAAGTCTAATGTGTAAAAATGAAGAATTTTTCTTTTCTTTTCTTTTTCACTCATTTTGCTTTTCTATTTTCTCGAGAACTTCTTGCTTGGCTATTTTAGCCTTTTCAAACTTTTTCTTTGATTAATTCTTGAAATTACTATTTACGCTCAAGTTTGTAAGACTCTTATACTCACCATATTATACTATCACTTAGGTTTACTCTTATTTTTCTTTAGTTCGTAAACCATTGTGTCATATCTACCTAACCCTCAATATTAATGGCTCACATCTAGGTTCGTGTAAGGACCAAGAAAATCAGATCAATAGATTATATTTTAAGGTTCAAGTCTTCCATTTTGGTTTATCAGGAAATAAGGATTTAGGCTCAAAATTATGGTACTAAAGTTTTTAAATTAAGGTCGGCTTTTTGGCTTGAAAATGTCTACCAAACAATACTTTAAGTCTTCCTTAAGTGTCTCAATTCATGGATTATAATTTACAAAATATTAACACACTAACACATGTTATTCAAACAAACATATATGATTTTTATGTACCTATTAGTCACTTGGTGCACCTAACACATTATCACCTATTCAAATTGTAATAATATCAACTAAATAGTGTAAAATTGAACAATCTAAAATCAATTGCTATTGAATTAAATTTACAATTCAAACACAAAATCCTAATTACATGCTTCTAACCAATCACTTGTGTTGCTACAAGGTTGCACACAAACAAACACAAAAAAATGAAAAATAAATAAAAATAAGTAATAAAAACATAAAAAATTTGAAAAATTTCAATGTTACCCCCATAATTTATTTAACACATTGTGTCTAATGTGCGTCCCAAAAATAGCAAAAGATGCTACTCGATTTTACATCGAAGGTCGTCAAATGTGGTCAGGTGGTCCTCCTCATGTTGGTTTAACTCCAAAATTAGTGCCTCATATCATATAGGGTTCCTACATAGAAATTAGCTCAAATAAAAGTAAAAAAAAACAAACAAAGTCCAAACAAAAATAAAAACAAATTTTTTAATCAGAATCGACATCTGATCTATTCTCCTCAATCATTGAGTCTTTTCCTCAACCTGTGTATTGTGTGGTAGCCCTTGCACCCGCAGAACTAGTGGGGCTCATACATCTCAGGGTACGAATCTTAACTCCTTCGTCTGATGGCCGCTCCAATCGAAACATCTCGTTGAAATCATTATCAATGATCAACTTTTCTTCTTCTTCCTCATCATCGTCTTCTTCCTCTTCTTTCCATTCCTCGCTGGCTTGTGGCATGGGTAGGTACCGACTCAGTGCTGGCTCTGAGATGGGTATCCCAAATTGTTGGGTGTAGTCCATGCCCAATGATTTCATCCACTGCATCCACCTAATGATCCACTCCATGTCAGTAATATCCTTGGGCCCTTTGCTCTCATGGGCATTTTCCTTCGTCTTTCACTCTAGGGATGGTAGAACATTCATCTTTTGCTTCTGTCATTCGTTCCAATCTTGATGTGCTTGTGATTGAGCTTGACGTACTGGGTGTAGATGGAGTTCTCGAGGATGCTCTTAGTTGACTTAACGAACTACTCAGTAGTGGACATCGAGACCTTAGCTTTCTTGCATAAGGCAATCACTAGGTGTGGGAAAAATATTCTGACCTTCATGCCACTAATGCAAGTGAAGATTACCTTGTAAATCCATTTGACAATGCACACCTATCTACGCTACAAGATATAATACAAAAAAAATAGCTCGAAAAATGTTAACATTAAACACGTTAAGGTTGGAGAAATACGCGTGCTGTTATACTGCATCCACATTTTGCCAACTGAAAACATTATTCCCTGATTGAAAGAAAAAGGGATGTTAGTGCTCAATTGGCATTTCCAAACTCTTTCCCCTCGATTGAATATGTACAAATCTCATCCATATCTATGTCTCTAAAATAATCGATATCTAGTGTCTAACGCATCAGTGATATAGTATGAGGCATTATAAAAATTACAAATTTCACGAGGGGTGCATAGGACCTCTTTGCCTCAAATAGTCACGTAACTGTACACAACATGCTGGGATTTATTATTTTCTTGTTCTTTTAATGGGACATAAAATTCATATACCACTGAGTCGATCGTTGACTATTTCAATTTAAGACAAAAGTCACTCTATTGGTTGGTCGGATTAAATCTCAAATTTCATAGTTCAAATCGAGCAAGAGGTCAAACTTGCCTTCTTGGTTAAATGTTTTACCTTGGAGTTTTAAGAAGTATTTTTCAACTTCTTGACTTCGAAATTGGGTAGAATCAAATTCTCTGGATTTGGTCGATTGCGTGATTTTACAAACTTTTCTCGGTGCCATGGATAATGCAATATAAAAAACCTAATCTAACAATTTATAAAATGATGAAATAAAAATAAATAAAAGAAAGTGAAAGAAATTTCTCACCAAAAAATTTTGGTGGATTTGGCTGTTAAGGAGAAGAGCAACAGCAGTGTGGCGAAAGTAGCGGTGAGACGACAAAAATCTAAAGCATGGATGATCAAAGGGGGTCGGTTTCTTTTGGGAATGCTAAGAAACTTTTTAGAGGCTAATTAAGGGTGAAAATTAGGGTTTAAAGTCTATTTATTATTAATACTAAACACTAGGTATTGGTATCGTGACATGTACTTCGGATGCTTTTGGTTTTTGGTTCGAAGTTTCTTGTCACGACACTTACACATGGTGTCCTGACATGGGACCAAATTTTGAAATCTTTTTAGATTCAAAATGTTGTGTCACAACATTGAGGTGCAATGTCGCAACACAAGCTAGAATTTGAAAAGATTTTAGGTTCGAAGTGTGATGTTCTGACATTTAGATGTGGTGTCTCGACACCGCCCTAAATTTTAAAATCATGAAAGCTTCTAATTTTAGTGTCCAATCACCGAGGTTCGGTGTTGCGAGGCTACACTAAATTTCTCCACTTTTGAATAATTGGTCGTGTTTGTCCTTATGTTTTACCCTTAATTTCATTTAAGTCCCTAATAGGCTCCCTCTAATTGCCTAAGGTTGAAATCCTAACCTAATTAAAATCCAAAATAAAATAAAAAATTCTAATTTACAAAATTTACAACAATTTTCAAAGTTTTAAGTGAAAATTATGTGTGGCTACAAGACTCATCTGGTAGCCCTAGCATTCCATGCATCGTGTAACAGCCCAATTTTAGATGAATTGGAACAGTAGTTTCAGAACCACACATTCTAGATTGTAAAATTATTTTAATATTATTTTTTATATTTACTGAATGAGTTAGATATGTGTGAAAGTTTCGTGAAATAATTTTAGCGTTTGAGTGCTTAATTTGAGAAAAGGACTTAATCGCGTAAAATGTAAAAGTAGCATGCTATAAGTTAAAAGTGCCTAATTGCTATGGCTTATTAAATGAAAGGTCCTTATGTTATAATTAGACCATGGATATTGGAAATTGACATAAATGACCAACCATTAAGTGTTTTGTTAATGTTTTAAGTGAGGTTAATTAAGTAATTTGTGAATTAAAGCTTAAATAATTAAAATAAAACAAAATGGTGGCCATTTTGTTCATCTTTTATGGCTGAATGTAGCATGGAAGAAAGCTAAAATAGGGTTTGAGATTTTGACAAGCATATTTCTTGATTAAAGTATGTTCTTTACTCGGTTTTTGATTATTCCGACATTTTTATGATCGTTGCTTTGCGTACTAGCTAGCCCGTAGCCTAATTTTTGAAATTTTTGATGATTTTTGTGACATTCCATTGATGAATCCATGAGTTTTATGATATTTGATGATGAATTATGTAAGTTAAATAATAGATTTTCATGTTTTGTTAAGTGATATTTGGTAAAAATCCAAATTAGGGATTAAATTGTGAAAAATGAAAATGTGGGGTTTAAAGTGGGAATAAATATGAAATATGGGTTGCTAGGGGTACTATGGTAATTCAGCTAAGCATGGATTAAACTGAATTGTGTAAATTGGATGTAATTGTGAATATGGGACTAAATTGTAAAAATGTGGAACTTTAGGGGCTAAAGTGTAAAAATGCCCAAATATATGTTTGTGGATTAAATTGAATAAATATGCGATTGAGTAAGTTAATTTTGAGTACATCTAGATCAAGAGAGGAGGAAAACGAATTTAGATCGGGGAAAATCGAAAGTTGACGAATAGTCGATCCAGTCCGTTTATTCCGAATACGAGGTAAGTTCATATACAAATAAATATATTTTAATTGAATTATATATGTTTTATAATCTTTGAATTGATACGAATGCCGAATGAGCAAGTACGAGCATGAATTGACGAAGTTACGGCATCTGAAAGTCCCGTATGAACCATAGGAATAGTATAGGATATGAATGTCATGACATTAGCATCGTTAATTGATTTCGTGTAAGACCTTGTCTGGGTGTAATATCCTGAATTAGGGCTTAATCGGAATGATGGTTTCGTGACCACAAATCCGAGATAGAAATAATTATTTTATAATTATTTTGATGATTATGATATGATTGCATGATTGTGTGAAAATTTCGTGATGAAATTCTATGTCTAAAGTGCTTAAATTGAAAGTAGGGACTAAATCGAATAAGTTGCAAATTTTGCATTCTAGAAGTTTTTAGTATGAAATTGCATTGAAATATTAATTAGGAGGTCTTAAATAGAAATTTGACCAATTTTAAGTTCATGGACAAAATTAGGACATGGAAGGAATTTTTGAAAGTTTAGTAAGGAGGGGCATTTTGGTCATTTGGATATTAAATGAAATAAAATGGGAAAAATAACACAAAATTGGTCATCATCCTCCTTAGTTGCTGCTGAATTCTCCCTCTCTCCATAGCTAGGGTTTCTTCAACTTTCAAGCTCCATAGTAAGTGATTCCAAGCCCCGTTTTTAATGTTCTTTACGTTTTTGGAATCCCGGAAGCTCGATTAAGCTTATGCTAACAATAATTCAACCTAGGGTTTATATTTGGAAAAATACCCATAGGTGAAATTTGTGTATTTTGATGTTTTATGATAGAATATGGGGTTTTAAATTATGTTAGACAACTTGTGCTACTCGGTTTTGAGTGAAAACGAGTAAAAGGGCTTAATCGGCAAAAATACTTAATAGTCACAAGTATATGTTAGAGTGAGAATTTGATGTTGCCATAGAAGGGAAAATGATCAGCATGTTATAAAACATAAGAATAAGGAATAAAGTTTAATTCCCGAGCCTAGGGGCAAAAGTATAATTATGCAAAAGTTTAGGGGCAAAAGTGTAAGTTTCCAAAGTTCGTATTAAATGCTGTTTTGATGAATGTATGTATTAAATAAGATTAATTTGGTATTATAGATCAAGAGAAACGAGATTCAAGTCGTATCGAGGAAAAGAAAAGATTGTGGACTAAATTGCAAAATCTTTATATTTTGGTACCAAGGTAAGTTCATGTGTAAATAATGTAGCATAATTGTTATTTTTAAGTTATTGATGTTAATTATATGATATGCTGATTTTTAATCGTGAAATATTATGCTTTGTGGTTAATGTTGAGTAATATGCAAATTATGTTTACTACTTGATAAATATGAATTGCTATCAGATATTGCATGGAAGACGGCAAATGTGAGATCGAGGGAAAAAGCCCGTTTGAACCTTAGGAATAGATTAGGATACAAGTGACATGTCACTAGGATGGTTGAGCATCTGAACTCGTTGAGTTGAGTCTGAGTTCACTTATGGATGCAAATGTCCGAGCTCGTTGAGTTGAGTTCGGGTTCGTGAGATGTAACTAGGCATCCGAACCCGTTGAGTTGAGTCCGAGTTCATTTATGGATGCGAACGCCCGAGCTCGTTGAGTTGAGTCCGAGTTCACTTAGGGGCGGGTTACATGATTTCTTGATTACATATGTGGCACTTATGTGCAAATTATCCATGTATCCGAGTTATATTCCGATGTGTTCAACGGGTGAAATTTTCTAGTTTAATGGAAGAGCACTTAAGATATAAGTGACGTTTTGGGTAAGTTCTTAACCCTCGAGTTGGAAATAGATACAACAACGATAAGATCGTAAGATGATGAATGATATTTAGAAATGTGATAAATGTTTTGGTGATACCATGTTAAGGTTGTTTGGTATGATTGTATTGTTATGTTATTTGTTATTTGCATATGAACTTACTAAGCATTTATGATTACTCCTTCCTTTTCATTCACTATAGTTTTGAACAAGCCGGCTCAGGAATTGGGACAGGTCAAAATTTCGATCACACTATCCAAAGGACTTTTATCTTGGTAAATGGCTTGTACAACTACTTAAGTATGGCATGTATAGCAATATACCTATTTTGTGTAAATAAATTTATGATATGGCCATGTTTGGTTGAGAAAATGTTTGATATTGATAAGTCATGGTGATGGCTAATTTAGATCATGTTTGATATCATGGAAGTTTAATAGGTTATCTAGTTCACAAAAATTCATGGAAAGATGAAACTTGCCTTAAAACAGAATATTGCTGCAGCAATGACATGAATTTGAAAAATCACTAAAAATAGTATAAATGGAAATAAATGATGAGTAAGTTATGAAATTTAAGCTTAATGAGTCTATTTTCATGTGGATTGAACAAAATAGGCATATAAATTATATTTTATGAGATATTTAAACTTTTGTGAAACAGGGCCAGAGTGATTTCTGGATCCCCTGTTCTGACTTTAAAAATTCATAATAAATTTTACAAAAATAATTAGAAGTTTTTCTTTATATGTACAGATTCATTATTGAGTCTAGTTTTAATAAAAATAAACCTCGTAGTCATTGAAATTCTGTATAGAGAGATATCTGATTCGTAATACACAGAGGTTAGGGCAGTTGAATCCTGAAACAGGGGAGAATTTAATTAATAAACTGTACTAATTGGCCCAACCAAAAATTCTATAAAAAAATTAGTAAATATATATGAGTCTAGATTCAGGAAAAATTTACGGATCTTGATTTCGAGTTTCGTAACTCGAGATATGATTTTTCTTGTAACTGTGACGCGGGTAGCTAGAAAGCTGTGAATGTAGAAACAAATTATTTGAAGTTCTTAATTTGATAAATTATGTTCGGTAACCCCTCAAGCTCGACTCCGGCGATGGTCTCGGGCGTGGGGGCGTTACACTGGGACTGTGGCATCTATATGTGATAACATGTAAGACCATATCTGGGATATGGCATTGTATGAGCTTATGTGATTTCTGAGTATCCTTAATGATTCCAAACGATTCAACAAGCATAGTTAAGTTGGGAAAGAATATGTGAATGAGCTAAGTGACTAAAGTACGTATGAAATTCATATGAATATTGAAAAAGGGAAATATTTGATGAACTTGTTTAAGACATTGAATATATGTTCAAAGGAAAGGTTTGTGAATTTGAATGGTATTAGCTATGTTAAACTTATTTGAATTGAAATGCAAATATTCATGTGATAAATTTGTTTGTATATGGCTTACTAAGCTTTTAAAGCTTACTTTGTGTGTCCTTTCCATGTTTTATAGATTATAGAAGCTAGTTCGGGCTTGGGCATCGTCGGGAATACGTCATAATAGTATCGATCATCTTGTTGGTACTTTTGGAGTTTTGTATATATATGGTATATGGCATGTATGGGCTAGTGTCATTTTGGTAAGTTTTTTAGTCATGATTTTAGCCATGAGATTTGACTTGTAAATTGTTGGTGTGTATGGTCTTTAAAGTTGGCTTGAATCATGTGTTTGATAAGTGATATTTGTAATGTATATAATGCCTTATTTGTTGGCTTGATTTGGTATGTTTGTTATAGTTGTGAATATAGCTAAATGGATGTTGATTTGGTTTGTTATAAATGCTTGAGGAATGGCATAAATTGAGGTATGAAATAGGTGATAAGTTGAAGAGTAAATGCATTTTGAAGTTATGTAAGTTTGATGATTTTGGCATATTAATATGGTATGTTTTGATTGTGGAATTGAGTGGTTATAATGGTTGTGAATAGATGGCATAATATGAATATGAATTGGCATGTTTTTGGTTGCTTACATATGTGTTGAAATGGTATCATTTTGATGGATAGGTGTGCATGGGGAAAAGGGTGGAAAATTGGCTTTGTAAATGGCCTATTTTTGTCCACACAGGCTGAGGGATAGGCGTGTGTTTCAGCCATGTGCAACACATGGTTATGCTACACAACTGTGTGTCCCCTGGGGTAGCCCTATGATTTAGAGTCAGTATACCCTACACTTTTGACACGGTCTAGACACACGAGCGTGTCTATTAGCTGTGTGTGACACACGGGCCAGTACATGGGAGTGTGGTCAGTTGTGTGACCCAAGTCAGTAATCCCCTTAGATTTCACACGGCCTGGCACACGGACGTGTCCTCGGTCGTGTGGTGCAAGTCAGTATGTATGCCCTGTTTCTAGAAGGCCTGTGACACGGGCATGTTTGGTAGTCGTGTGAGGCACATGGCCTGTTCACATGGGCATGTGACCTTGAAATGTTGGAAAATTTCTATATATCTCAAAGTTTACGAATGTTATCGGTTTAGTCCCGAACCATTTTTATGCATGTTTTAAAGCCTATTAGGACCTTATAAAGGACAAAGTGATTGAGATGAATGAATTATGAGTATAATTGCATAAATGTATGTGAATGTGGTGTATTATATAGTAATGCCTCGTAACTCTATTTCGACAACGGATACGGTTTAAGGGTGTTACATTTAATTGGTATCAGAGCTACAGTTTAGTCGATTCTAAGACTAACGTAGCAAGTAAAAGTCTAACTATACATGCCATATATATAAACTGTGATAGTGTGATGATTCCTGACAATTAAAATGTGTTTTTCGTATAGCAAATGGATCCCGAATGAGCCATAGCTGACGATGTGGAAAGTAGTGCACTTGCTCCCACTCAAGGGACAGCGCTGTCTGATTCTAGACCTGTTACGAGTAGCCAAGAGGGAGAGGCTAAACAAGCTTTCTTCCAAATGATGAATGATGGTTCACTCAGTATATTAGAACTAATCCGGTTGCTTCACAACCTTCACCCCCGCCTAATCCTCCACAAGTCCCTGTCATGCCACAAACTATGAATCCAATTCAATTGAATAAGCCTACAGTTGATAAAATTAGAACATATAGAGCTGAAGAGTTTCGTGCTACTACTGATGATGATGCTGAGAAAGCTGAGTTCTGGCTCGAGAATGCGATATGAGTGTTTGATGAAATGTCATGTACTCTTGAATATTATCTTAAATTTGTTGTTTCAATTTTGAGAGATACGGCCTATCATTGGTGGAAAATGTTGATATTTGTGGTTCCGAAAGAACGAGTCAATTGGGAGTTCTTTCAGACTGAGATTAGAAACACAAAGAGTTTCTTGAGCTGAAACAGGGCTGTATATCTATTACGAAATATGAATGAGAATTTGTGAGATTAAGTCAATATGCAGGAGAATTTGTTTCGACTGAAGCTATAATGTGTAAAAGATTTGAAGACAGTTTGAATGAAGACATCAAGTTGTTAGTCGGGATTCTAGAAATAAAAGAGTTTGTGATACTCGTCGAGCGAGCATGCAAAGTTGAAGAACTTGGAAAAGAGAAAAGAAAAGCTGATGTTGAAGCTAGAGATTTTCGAAAAAATTCATCGAGTAAGTCATTTCATTCAGCATCCAAGAAGTTTCGAGATGACTTTAGTTTCAAAGACTATTACGGGTTATTCTAGACGTGATTGAAATAGACCACCTGTGAGTTTGAAAGCTACCTCAGTAGCTAGTGTTGGTAACATCAAGCCTAATCGACTCGAGTGTAAACATTATGGTAAATGACATCCCGACGACTGTAGATTGAATGATCGGGCCTGTTTCAAATATGGATCATTGGATCATTTCATTCATGGATGCCTTGAGTTGGTTAAGCAAGAGATGGTACAGAATACTAGGCTGAGTAACACGGCAACTCGAGGTAGACCACTCAAAAACACGGGTAATGAGAGTAGTAGCTAGAGGGAAACTAAAGACACTACTGTTAGATCTGAGGCTTGTGCACCTACCAGAGCTTATGCTATTCGCGCTCACGAAGAAGCTTCGTCTCTAGATGTTATTATCGATACTTTGACTCTCTATGATACTACTGTAATTGCATTGATAGATCCAGGATCGACTTATTCTTATGTATGTGCAACTTTAGTATCCAGTAGACTTTGCCTGTAGAGTCTATTGAATTTGTGATTAGAGTATCGAACCCCTTAGGTCGGCGTGTTTTGGTTGATAAAGTATGCAAGCATTGTGCGTTGATGATTCAGAATTTTTGTTTTCCAGCTGATCTGATGTTGTTTCCATTCGACGAATTTGATATAATTCTAGGTATGGATTGGTTAACATTGCATGATGCTATTGTAAACTACAAATGGAAAAATGATTAATTTGAGATGTCAAAATAATAAGATTATCCGAATTGAATCAGATGATTTGAATGGTTTACCGATAGTGATTTCTTTGATGTTAGCTCAGAGTTATATGAGAAAAGGTTATGAAGCTTACTTTGCTTATGTACTCGACTCTAAAGTGACCGAAAAGAAGATTGAATCAATACTAGTTGTGTGTTAATATCCTGATGTGTTTTCTAAAGAATTACTGGGTTTGCCATCGATCCGAGAGGTAGAGTTTGGTATTGAGTTAGTGTCGGGAACAACTTCGATATCGATAGCTCCGTACAGAATGGCACTGACCGAATTGAAAGAGTTGAAAGCTCAGTTGCAAAAATTGACTGATAGAGGTTTCACACGATCGAGTTATTCTCGCTGGGGTGCACCGATTTTTTTGTGAAAAAGAAAGATGGAACTATGAGAATGTGCATTGACTATCGATAGCTCAATAAAGTGACTATTAAGAATAAATATCCTTTGCCCAGAATAGCTGATTTGTTTGATCAGTTGACAGAGGCTACGGTATTTTTAAAGACAGATTTGAGATCATGTTACTATCAGTTGTGAGTTAAAGACTCTGATGTGCCGAAAACTGCTTTTTGAACGAGGTACAAACTTTATGAGTTTTTAGTTATGCCTTTTGGACTAACGAATGCACCTGCTATTTTTATAGATCTAATGAATCGGATCTTTAGACCGTATTTGGACAGATTTGTTGTTGTGTTTATAGATGACATCTTGATTTATTCTTGTGATGAATCTAAGCATGCTGAACGTCTGAGAATAGTGTTACAAACTTTGCGAGATAAGAAACTATTTTCAAAGTTCAATAAATGTGAATTCTAGTTACGTAAGCTCAGATTTTTGGGGCATATTGTGTCAGCATCGGGTATTCGAGTAGATCTGAGTAAAATTTTAGCAATATTGGATTGGAAGCCTCTAAGAAATGCATCCGAAGTCCAAAGTTTCCTGGGACTCGTCGGTTATTACAAACGATTCGTAAAAGGTTTCTCAATTATTGCAACTCCATTGACAAGATTGCGTCAGAATGATGTAAAGGTTTAATGGTTAGAGAAATGTCAGAAAAGTTTTGATCAGCTGAAAGCTCTTTTGATTGAAGCTCCAGTGTTAGCACAGCTAGAATCGGGTAAAGAATTTGTGATCTATAGTGATGCATCGTTGAATGGTCTGGTTCGCGTTTTGATGTAGGAAGGCAAAGTCATAGCTTATGCCTTGAGACAATTAAAGCTGCTTAAAAAGAATTAGCTGACACACAATTTGGAATTAGCAGTTATCGTGTTTTTGTTGAAGATTTGGCGCCACCATCTGTACGGCGAGAAATGTCATGTTTATTCTGACCACAAGAGCTTAAAATATTTGATGACTCAAAAAGATTTGAATCTACGAAAGCGAAGGTGGTTAGAATTGTTAAAAGATTACAAGTTAGTGATTGACTACCATACGGGAAAATATTTGTTTGCTTTACGTGCGATGAATACTCATTTGGCTCTATCTGACGACGGCTTGATCATGCTGAGTTGAAAGCGAGACCGTTGTTTGTACAGCAGATTTATGAAGCTCAGAAGACTAATAATGAAATGTTAGCTAAAAGAGCTCAATGTGATTCTAACCCTAATTTAGATTTTCAAGTTGATTCTGATGATTGTTTGAGACTCAGAGGTTGAATATGTGTTCCGAGGAATTCAAAGTTAATTCAGATGATTTTGAGAGAAGCACATAGTAGTCGTTTGTCTATTCATTCGGGAAGTACGAAAATGTATAACGATCTGAAACAACTTTATTGGTGGCATGGCATGAAGCGTGATATTTTAGAAATTGTTTTGAAATGTTTAATTTGTCAGCAAGTTAAACTGAGCATCAGGTACCATCTGGTTTATTTGCAGCCGATTATGATCTCCGAGTGGAAATGGGATAAAGTAACTATGGATTTTGTGTTAGGATTGCCCTTATCTCCGAGTAAGAAAAATGAAATTTGGGTTGTAGTTGATAGATTGAAAAAAATTGTCTCATTTTATTTCTGTACAAACGGACTATTCGCTTGAAAAGTTAGTTGAGTTGTATATCTCTAAGATTGTGAGATTACACGGAGTACTTGTTTTTATTGTCTCAGATAGAGATCCTAGATTCACATCAAGGTTTTGGAAGAAACTGCAAGATGCACTGGGTGCAAAACTACATTTTAGTATTGCATTTCACCTACAGACAAATGGTCAATCTGAGCGAGTTATACAGATACTCGAGGATATGTTGAGATGTTGCATTCTTGAGTTCGAAAGTACATAGGAACAGTATTTGTCATTGATTGAATTCCCATATAATAATAGGTTTCAATCGAGTATTAAAATGGCACCTTATGAAGCTTTATACGGTCAGATATGTCGAACACCATTGCACTGGACTGAGCTTAGAGAAAATAAGATTCACGAGGTCGATCTGATTAGAGAAACATAAGAAAAAGTAAAAGTGAACCGTGATAGTTTGAAAACAGCGTCGGATCTTCAGAAATCATATGCAGAATTGAAACGAAAAGATATTGAGTTTTAGATCGGGGATAGAGTGTTATTGAAAGTATCTCCATGGAAGAAAATACTTTGATTTGGACGTAAAGGCAAATTGAATTAGAGATTTATCAGGCCGTATGAGATTATCGAGCAAATTTGACCAGTTGCTTATTGACTAGTATTGATGTCTGAGTTAGAAAAGATTCATAATGTGTTTCATGTATCGATGCTTCAACGATACTGATCCGATCCTTCGCATGTTATTTCTCTGACAGAAGTTGAGATTCAGTCTGATTTGTCGAATAGTGAAGAACTGATCCGAATTCTAGCTCATGAGATCAAAGAGCTAAGAAATAAAAGAATAGCATTAGTGAAAGTATTATGGCATCGACACGGAGTTGAAGAAGCTACGTGGGAACCCAAGGATGCTATGAGAGAGCAATATCCAAACCTATTCGCTGGTAGATTTTCGGGGACGAAAATCCCTAAGGGGGGAGAGTTGTAAAAACCCAGTTTTAGCTAAATCAGAAAGTAGTTTTAGAACCAAAAATATGAGGTCGTAAAATAATTTTAATATTATTTTTTATATTTACGGCATGAGATTAGACATGTGTGAAAGTTTCGTGAAATCATTTTAGCGTTTGAGTGCTTAATTTGAGAAAAGGACTTAATCGTCAAAAATGTAAAAGTAGCATGCTATAAGTTACAAGTGCCTAATTGCTATGGCTTATTAAATGAAAGGTTCTTATGTTATAATTAGACCATGGATAGTGGAAATTAACATAAATGACCAACAATTAAGTGTTTTGTTAATGTTTTAAGTAGGGTTAATTAAGTAATTTTTGAATTAAAGCTTAAATAATTAAAATAAAACAAAATGGTGGCCATTTTGTTCATATTTTATGGCTGAATGTAGCATGGAAGAAAGCTAAAATAGGGTTTGAGATTTTGGCAAGCATATTCCTTGATTAAGGTATGTTCTTTGCTCAGTTTTTGAAGATTTCTACATTTTTGTGATTGTTGCTTTGAGTACTAGCTAGCCCGTAGCCTAATTTCTAAAATTGTTGATGATTTTGTGAAATACCATTGATGAATCCATGAGTTTTATGATGTTGATGATGAATTATGGAAGTTAAATGATAGATTTTTATGTTTTGTTAAGTGATTTTTGGAAAAAATACAAATTAGGGATTTAATTGTGAAAAGATGAAAATGTGTGGTTTAAAGTGTGAATAAATGTGAAATATGGGCTGCTAGGGGTATTGTGGTAATTCAGCTAAGCATGGATTAAATTGAATTGTGTGAATTGGATGTAATTGTGAATATGGGACTAAATTGTAAAAATGTGGAACTTTAGGGGCTAAAGGTAAAAATGCCCAAATATGTGTCTGTGAATTAAATTAACTAAATATGTGATTGAATAAGTTAATTTTGAATACATCTAGATCAAGAAAGGAGGAAAATGGATTTAGATCGGGTTGAAAGTTGACAAATAGTCGGTCCAGTCCGTTTATTCTGAATACGAGGTAAGTTCATAGGCAAATAAATGTATTTGAATTGAATTATATATGTTTTATTATCATTGAATTGCTACGAATGCCGAATGAGCAAGTACGAGCATGAATTGACGAAGTTATGACATCTGAAAGTCCCATACGAACCATAGGAATAGTATAGGATACGAATGTCATGACATTGGGTTATCGAGATGTGATTATATGTAAGACCATGTCTGGGACATTGGCATTGTATTGAGATTACATGTAAGACCATGTCTGAAACATTGGCATCGTTAATCGCTTTCGTGTAAGACCCTGTCTGGGACAGTGGCATCGATATGTGATAACATGTAAGACCATATCTGGGATATGGCATTGTACGAGCTTATGTGATTTCTGAGTATCCTTAATGATTCCAAACAGTTCAACGGGCATAGTTAAGTTGGGAAAGAATATGTGAATGAGCTAAGTGACTCAGGTACGTATGAAATTCATACAAATATTGAAAAAGGGAAATATTTGATGAACTTGTTTAAGAAATTGAATATATGCTCAAAGGAAAGGTTTGTGAATTTGAATGGTATTAGCTATGTTAAACTTATTTGAATTGAAATGAAAATATTCATGTTATAACTTTGTTTGTATATGGCTTACTAAGCTTTTAAAGCATACTTTGTGTGTCCTTTCTATGTTTTATAAATTATCGACGCTAGATCAGACTCGGGCATCGTCGGGAATACGTCATCACACTATCGATCATCCTGTTGGTACTTTTGGAGTTTTATATATATATGGTATATGGCATGTATAGGCTAGTGTCATTTTGGTATGTTTTTGAGTCATGATTTTAGCCATAAGATTTGGCTTGTAAATTGTTGGTGTGTATGGCCTTTAAAGTTGGCCTGAATCATGCGTTTGATAAGTGATATTTGTAATGCATATAACGCCTTATATGTTGGCTTGATTTGTTATGTTTTTCATAGTTGTGAATATAGCTAAATGGATGTTGATTTGGTTAGTTATAAATGCTTGAGGAATGGTATAAATTGAGGTATGAAATAGGTGATAAGTTGAAGGGTAAATGCATTTTGAAGTTATGTAAGTTTGATGATTTTGCCATATTAATATGGTATATTTTGGTTGTGGAATTGAGTGGTTATAATGGTTTTGAATAGATGGCATAATAGGAATATGAATTGACATGTTTTTTGTTGCTTATATATGTGTTGAAATGGAATCATTTTGATGGATAGGTGTGCATGGAAAAAAGGTGGCAAATTAGCTTTGCAAGTGGCCTATTTTTATCCACACAGGCAGAGACACGGACGTATGTCTCAGCTGTGTATGACACACAGTCATGCTACACGGTCGTATGTCCCCTGGTGTAGCCCTACGATTTAGAGTCAATATACCCTATAGTTTTGACACGATCTAGACAGACGGGCGTGTCTATTGGCCATGTGTGACACACAGGCTGGCACATGGATGTGTGGTCAGTCGTGTGACTTAAGTCAGTAACCCCCATAGTTTTCACACGGCCTTACGCATAGGCGTGTCCTCGGCCGTGAGGTGCAAATCAATATGTATGCCCTGTTTTCACACGGCCTGTGACACAAGCGTGACTGGTAGTCGTGTGAGGCATACAGCCTATTCACACGGGCGTGTGACCTTAAAATGTTGGAAAATTTTCTATGTATCTCAAAGTTTGGGAATGTTATCGATTTAGTCCTGAACCACTTTTAAGCATGTTTTAAGGTCTTTTAGGACCTTATAAGGGACTAAGTGATTAAGATGAATGGATTATGAGTATGATTGAATAAATGTAACTGAATGGATATGGGTTAGGGGTGTTACACAACGCCATATTTCTCCTTTAACTATCATCTTGGTCCATCCAACAAACAAATGTCTGTCCAAGGTCTTTCCACTTGTCACACTCCCTCGATCCTTTAATACCAAAACACATCGAACTAGAAACATACCTTTCACTAAGGTCATTATGGGTACTAAAGGAAGTTACATAAAAAATCCTCACGTATATTATCCTCGTATTACGCATTTTGGGAATCATGGTCACATTTGAATACTTCTATTTCACCATTGATCTTCATTATTAATTCGTTCTTCTCAAAATCAATGGTTGACCTAGACATATCCAAAAATGGTTGACCCAACAGAATGGGAATATCTGAGTCCTCAAAGTCTATGATGACAAAACCGATAGGGATTATAAAACCCCTAACTTTAACCAATACATTTTCAAGTACACCCTTGGAGTGTACAAAAGAATTATCGGCTAATTGTAGTGTAATTGTCGTATTTTTTAAATCCCCCAATCTGAGTTTTAAACATGTGGATAAGGGCATCAAATTTATGCTGACCTTTAAGTCGCAAAGGGCCTTGCTAAAATGTTTGTTCCCTATCTCTATGGGAATTTTAAATTAGCTTCGGGGGTATTTTACAAGAAATTATAGCATTACAAGAAGCGTCAATTTTTATTTGCTCACATTTCTTTAGCTTTTTATGCCTAGTATTTGGCATATTTTGGTATTTTATCAATGAGCTCAAGCAGTGAAAAATTTACATTAAGGGATTTAAAAAGGGTTAGAAATCTTATGAATTCTTTCTCATCACTTCATTGCTTGTCCTCCAACCTCATTGGAAATGGTACATTTTTTTCATGAATTCCAATCGTGGAGTATTTTCTGGCTCAACCACTATTTCGTGTCTTTTCTCCATTTGGACTTCAATTTTTGGCTCATCAAGGTTTTGGTCCTCCGTTTTGACCTCATCATCCTCCTTATTAGGGGGCTTTTTCGAGTTTACTAGTGCTTTACCTGAATGGAGTGCAATAACATTTATCTGCTCTTTCTATCCTTTCAGTGATTGTTTTTGGTATTACTCAGAATACCCATGCTTCTTTGCCTCCGCTTCTCATTCAACATGGTCGCGATATTGTGCATCTCTTCCTTTAGTTTGGGATGAATTTTTGCACATTCGATCTTTACATGTTGAATGTCAAACCTTATAAGATGCATCCTATTTTCGATCCGATCAAAGCATTGACCATAATCAACTTGGTCGTTACCCATGGACTTGTCTTAAGATCTTTGCATATGTAGGGGTTGATATGAAGGGTTGGGTCTAATTTGAATGGTCCTTCTAACCAGGGTTGCATGTGTTTGAAAAGGGATTTCCACCTCTATTCCCTAAGTAATTCAGCTTTTCCGATTGGGTCTCTTGAAATAACGTGTAGTTTCGAATGACATCATTGATCGATTGCTTAACAGTGGTCTCTAGACAATGTAACTTTTCCAAGATTTGTTAATATTTATCGTCTTCCTTGACCACCTTATTCGTTGAAGACTTTTGGCTATATGAAAAGCGCTCATTCGAGCAAAGTTATTCATTAAGGCTCCGGCCAATGGGCCATCTAATCTGACTTTTAAGCTCTTATCCAATTTGTTATAAAAAAATTTGCAATTGTAACCAATCTGCATACTGTGATGTGGGCACTTCCTAAGTAGTGACTTGAAGCATTCTCAGGCATCGTATAAATTCTTGCTTTCAAATTGCTTAAAATTAGCAATATCATGCCTTAATTGGATGGTTTGACTAATGGGGAAAATTTTGTGTAAAAATTTCCTTGCTAAGTCTCCCCATGTTGTGATGGAACTTGACTCTTGGGAATCAAGCTATTTGTAGGCGTTTTCACAAAGTCAGAATGGAAACAACCATAGATGAATCATGTCATCGGCCACCTTGTTATGTTTAAATGTGTCGCACAACTATAGAAATCTCTTTAAATGCTGGTTCAACTTTTCCAACATATTTCCCTGAAATTGCAAAATATTTTGTATCATTTGGATAGTGTCGCCTTAATTTCAAAATTGTTTGTGTTAATTGTAAGCCTCTCGATACTACCTTTAACAATATCTAGAGTGGGAAGCCCATATTCGTACAATGTCCTCTACGGTTGAGTCATCAATGACTCTATTCATACTGGTATAAGTGGTTCGATGTTCTCCTCAAACAATGGGTTTTTTCGCGGACAATTAGCCACTATAGGTGGATTGTTTTGCATTTGCTGATGGGCTTGCCTTACAATTCTATCTAGATTAGGATATGGCTCGATTGGAAGAGTTCTACTCTAAGTCATACACTATATTTAAAGAGAAGTTGAAATCAATTAAAAATAAAATAAATAAAATAACAAAATAAAAATTTGTATCTATAATTGTAAAATTTCAAATTTATCCTATCAAGTGCAAAAAATTAAATTTTAGTCTAATGTTGAAACCTCCCCGGCAACGGCACTAACAACTTGATCGTCACTAGACGTGCAAACATTTGGACTGGAAATACTTGTAACAATCCATTTTTCAGTGGTTTCGAGAAAATTGGTTTAAGACCACGACTACGACGTGTTAGTCCATAAATATTCATTATTTAATATTCATGAGGTCATTAGTGTCATATTAAAATTTTGGTTATGAAATTTTATCAATTAAATAGTTAATTAAGTAAAAGGACTAGATCGTAAAGGTTGTAGAAGATAGTGTCTATTAGTTAAATAACTCAAATGGTGATTGAAATATAGAATAAGGGTCTTAAAGGGTAACTATACCATTAGAGGTATGAGTGGCTAGCTTGCATAGTTAAATTATGTGAAAATTCATTAAAAATTAAAGATACAATGATAATTGTGTAAATTTATAAAGTGTAAACAAATTAAAAGAAAAATAAAACATTTTTCTTCTTGATTCCTCTTTAACACAAACCATATAACCATGTTGGAGAAAAGAAAAAGCTTTGGTTAACTAGGGTTCTTCAAATAGGTAAGTAAACCTTACCCATTTTTAGTAATTTTTATGTTTTTGAGCTTGTATTAGCTTGGTCTAGCTAAGCCATGGACTAATTTGTAAAACTGTCAAACATTTTGGATTATACCATTGATGAGTTTGAGTTATTCTTGAATTTTTATGGAAGAATATCAAGTTTGGTTATTAGTTAGGACTATTTTGTAAAGTAGTTTTTGATGATTTTAACGTTTAAGAACTAAAATATAAAAATAGTAAAATTACGTGTACTTGATGTGAAATAATTGCAAATATGGACTAAAGTGAGGCTCTTGAATGTTCAGCTAAGCTTATGTTTGAATGAAAATGGTTAAATTGCATGTTTTGAGCATACGGACTAAATTGCATAAAAGTAAAATATTGGGGGTAATTTCATAAAAATGTCAATAGGACTTTTTAATACAAGATAAGGTAATTTTTCTTTTGGTATTGGTTAATTAAATGGAATTATTATTCTAGATCAAAAAAGTGTTTATAATGGTGGAAAGGACAAAGTAGCTAAGTAGTCCCTGTACTTTGGCTATTGCAGTAAATCAGTCTGGTAAGTTCTTGCTTTTTTTTTAATGTTTATAATGATTTCTTACATACTACATGTTTTATTATAATTTTATCTAATGTTATATTTATCCATTGAGTACTTAATAAATAAATATTTAATGAGTATAATGAGGATGAGGTGTACCTGAATAGCAAGCCCTGGGCCGGCGATTGTTTAGCAAGCTTTAAGCCAGTGATCATTTAGCAGGTACTATGTACCGGTAATACAGACTATAGCGATGGTTTGAGATCCTACATGTGTTGCGGATTCTCTGCAGCTTGTGTGAGCAGCATCCTGAGCTAGTTAAAGTTCTAAAGTTAACTAGTATGAGTGATACCCTTTCGATTACCTGAAATGAGATGTTGTTAGAACTATGACTTGGTTTATGATCATTTATCTTATGGAATTTTAATGATGTGAATTATCCAAGTACGAGTGTTTTAGAAAGTTGAAATAATAGTAATATGGAATATGATTTGAATTATTGTACTGTGCAATACTCACTTGTTATGAGTTGTGACTGATAGGAACTTAGTTTCTTAAATCAGAAAAGTGCATTTTTGGTTCATCGTTTACATGAAACGGATTCGTAAATATTTATTAAAAATATTTATGAAGTTAGTTGTATGGTTAATTAGGTTTTGGTTAGGTAAATTAGTTTAAATTGAGATTAAATTAAGTGTAAGGACTAGATTGAATATAGGGTAAAAGTTAAATTAAAGAATAGAGAAAAGTCAAAGGACTAAACTAGTAATTAAACCAAAACATGAAAAGTGTATGGTGATGGTGGTGACATGTGGATTAATTAAAAACATATATTAGTAATTATTATTTACTTATAATATAAGTAAATATATTATATTATTATTATAAATATAAAATAAATAAATTAAATTAATACAATTGTATGGTACTAAAAATGTATAAGTGTAATAAATACATACATACATTTGTAGTATACATATACATTTACTTAGCATTTAAGAATAAATAAATAAATAAATAAATAAATATATTATATTATATTATATTATATTATATTAGTTTAATAATGAAATAAAAAGAAAAAAAGAAAAGAAAAAGAGACTAAAGAAATAGAATAGTAAGAAACAAAATAGGGGAAGGAAAGAAAGAAATAAAAAGGGAAAGAAAAAGAAGGAGAAATTAGGGTTTAATGTTTCAAGCTTAATTTGGTAAGTCAATTTAGTCCATTTCTTATGATTTTGATGTTTTTGGAATCCTAGAACAAAATACTACTTGATTTATGTTGAAATTTTGAAAGTTAGTGAATTTTTAGATGTAGATTATCTTGAATTAATTGAAGAATTAGGGGTTAAATTGATAGAATTTCAAGTTAGAATTGAATAAATGATTGAATTGTAAAATAAATAATAAGTTTTAAGTAATAGGGACTAAATTGAAAGCATTTTGAAATTAGGGTTTTATGGTGAAATCAAAGAGTTGAAATTAGTCTAAAGTGGGAATTGAATAAAAATACGAGGGTTGTTTTGGAAAAATAAAGTTAGTCTAAACTTAGGGATTAAATTAAAATTTGAGTTAAAGTTGAATATGAATTCAAATACTCAATGTGAAATTGTGTGTATTGATGATTTTTAATTGTTTTAAATTTCCGTAGCTAACGTTGTGTCAGAGACCTCGGCTAAGAAAGGTAAAGAGAAAGTCAATGAGGAGTGATTCAGAAATTACAGTTTGTATTTTTATAATCCAAATTTAATAATTAATTGCTGAATTATTACTTAATATGTATGGTAAGTGCATTGAGGTGAGTATTGATATTGATTTTGTGATATTGAATTGAATTGAATGGAATTGATTTCATGTACATATGTGAAAATTTGAATTGAAATGAGTATTGGTTGAAATTAAAAAGTGAATTTAATTATTAATTAGCCACCTAAGTGACTCTCTAGCTAACGGCCTCCCAAGACACACTTCGACCTTATAACACCTCAATCTTATCCATTTATTAGTTATTTATTAATGCGGAAGTAATTTGTGAACTAATTTAAAACGTTTTATAAGTAATTTAACCTAAGGGCATTTTTTTCATTTTACCACCTACGGTTAAAATAACCCGAATTTAGATCTATACTTTTACCAACCCTCTTTTAGTCAATTTATGTAAGCCCTAAAAATTTTAGCTTAATCTGAGTTTATTTTCTATGTCTAATTCAAGTTTTATCATTAATGACTAAATTGTAACAATTTCAAACTATCAGTACTAAACCCGAATATTAAATCGAGTATTTTTCTAACAAATTTTATCAATTACAAGTCTAATCCTAAAATTTTATCAAGTTTCCTTATCATTTAAGGCTCTAATTAGACTTATCAAGTTACATGACTAATTTGTGATTTAAACGAACTAGAGAAACAATTTAAAAAGGCCAAAGTTCAAACCCCCAACAGTCCACTACAATTTTTTTGTGCGAAAAATTCGATTTTAAACCGATTTTGAGTATTTTAATGGCTAATTAAACCAATTTAGCTACAATTAAATACCATACATATTCATACACATTCAATTGAATTTATTAACACCAATTAAGTCTCAATTAAATAGAATTGAACATTCAATTTCATGCATATCACCCACCGGTTAATTCAAACAAGTGGTGTACCTTAATCATTTGTAAACCACTCCATGGAAGTTTCATTTAAATAATGGTTAGTGTAAACATCATGCCTCACACAACGTGTTATCAATCAACGTGTTATCAAGCAATAATACACCATAAATTATTCAATAATCAAACTTAAACATGCATATATGATATTATAAAACCATCCAAAATAAAAAAATGTCCAATATTCAAGTCCAATTACAACTAAAATAAACTAAGTCCTGGAATTTCCACAATGTCCGATTAATATCTCTAAAACATGTAACTAAATCTCTACCAAGCCTTAATCTCTTAGAACCCTCTTGCTCGGCTTCTCAGCTCCTCAATCTTGTCAGTTAATTGCACGAATGTGAAGGTGTGAGCCTAAAAAGCTTACTGAATGTTAATAAAAGAACGAGTAAATTAGCACCCAAATCATGCTTAAATCCAAACCAATCAAATACAAATTTTTAGTCACAATATCAATCCATGATAGTTCAATGTCATATGCTCAACCATGTATCAAGAATCATAACTAATCATGGCATATAATAAAAAATTTAGCATATAACAATCCATACATTTATATTGGCATATACAATCATGGCTTAATCGGGTGATCATACATAGGATAAACGAATCTCCTTACTCCCAATCAGAATTAGAATGTAACATCCCAATTTTCAATGGTGTTGGAAATAGTCGTTTCGAGACTATAATTTCGACAATATACTTCATGAATATTATTTAATTAGTATTTTTATGAGGTCTCTTAATTCATATTAAATTTTGGTTGAAAATTTTATTTGTTTGGATAATTTAATAATTAAAAAGAACTGAATTGTAAAAACTGCAAAGGTTGAGTAGTTAAATTAAAGAGGCTAAATGGACAATTGAACCATGGAAAATTAGTTAGTGGGTTTGATGAGACAATTGAACCATGGAAAATTAGTTAGTGGGTTTGATGAGGTTATGTTTAATAGAGTGATTTACTTAGGCTTAATTAATGATTATTAAAGCTTAATTAATAAAGTTGAAGTATTTATAAAAATGCCATAAGTATATATATTAAATTAAACCTACAATTTAAAGAAAAAATCTCATTTTCTTCATCTTCTTCACGGCAAAGAAAGGAAAATTTTCCAACTTTGATTTTAAACTTTAAATTGGTAAGTGTATTGATGCCCGTTTTTAGTAATTTTTATGTTTTTTAGTTCGTATCAGTTTAGTCCATCGAAATCGAGGACCAATTTGTGAAAATGTTAAATGTTATAAAAGTTTTCATTGATGAATGAGGCTATTTCTTAAATTTTTTTGATGAAATATGGAGCTTTGTTGATAGATTAGAATATTTCGAAATGTGGTTTTTGATGATTTTGATGTTTAGGGACTAAATTGATTAAATGTTAAATTACATGTACTTGAAGTGAAATAATTGCAAATAGGGATTTATATGAAGTTATAGAATATTTGGATATCATGGATGTTTAGGAAAAATGAGTAAATTACATGATTAGGGCTTGAGGACTGAATTGAATAAAATGGAAAATTAAGGGCAATTAGGTAAATTTCCAAAAAAGGAATTCGTTGCATGATAGTACCAAATTGTGTAGTTATTCTAATTTATGGAATGAAATTATTATTTTTATATGAAGAACGTGCTGATAATCGTGGAAAAGGTAAAACTGCAATATAGTCCCTGTATTCTGGAATCACTTGCAAATCAGTCTAGTAAGTTCGTATGTTTAATTATACTCCTAACATGCTTACATTCTTGTTAATATGCTCTTAATGACTATTGTACCATTATTGAAGTACGCTCTATTGAGTCAAATCTTACTGTTATATTGAATGAAGCTCAACCAAGTAAATTATACTGTTATATTGAATGCAGCCTAACTGAACAAATATTATCGTTATATTGAATAATGTTCAAGAGAGAAAATTCTACTGTTATACTGAGTGAAGTTCAAACGAATAGAAATTTACGAATATACTAATGAAAGCTCACTCGAGCAATGCCCATTGAGTATATTGAACTACTGAATAGGTTGTAATTACCATTGTAAGCTGCGTAAAATGGGAATCTCTATACTTAATGTTGATTAAATCTATGTTTGATTGGAAAGCTATATAAATTTCTAAATGATCTTACTAAGCTTCATTTAAGATTGCCTATAATTTGTTCATTTTGTATATCACATTTTGAAGGCTAAAAAGATCGGGTCAACGCTAAGAATCACACTATCCAAGAATCTTGGTAGACTTAATTTCTCAATTTTTGTATATGGCATGTACTAGGACCTTATGTATTGCCTTGTGAAATGCCTAGCTTTTGAGTAATATGTTGTGATATGTTATACACTTGAACAACTTGTGAATTCTTACTTGTTACTTAAATGTGTTTGAAAGGTCCTAGTGTAAAATGGTATGCTATGAGTCAACTTGAGGCTATAATGAAATAGATGTATGTTTATAGAGATAGATAAGCTTGTAGCTACAAGTTGGGAATGAACTGTAATAGAACACATGTAACACCCCTTACCGGTACCCGAGGCCGGGATAGGGTACGAGGTATTACCGGACTTAAACATACACATACATGTAAAACCAAGACATAAAATTTCAACCAATTCAAAAACATTCAAACACATGCATATCGTCCTTTATACGGGCCTACGAGGCCCAAAACATACATCGGGGGTGGTTCGGCACTAAACCGAGAACTTACAAACTCTTTACAACACTTATAAAACTTTCTAGTTTTGGAGAGTCATATGCCCGTGCGGGTAGACCGTGTGGCCACACACGCCCGTGTGGCTTAGGACACGCCTGTGTCCTCAGCCCATGCAACTCTCTGTTTATGACGTCAACAATGAAATGGGGTCACATGTGCAAGTCACACGCCCGTGTTCTAAAGCCGTGTTCCCCACACGGCTGAGACACACGGCCGTGTCTCTGTCCGTGTAGCCAACACTTAGGCTATTTTCCAAGCCTTGGTCAACCTTAATCCCTCACACACATATACAAAATAAAAGGCATAGAACATGATATCTAATTAAAGATTAAACATCCTCAATTAAGTTACAAACATAACATTTGCATGTCTCATACTTGTGTTTCTCATACTCATTTTATATCAAGTCTAGACATACCAAACCATATTCATTTGGCCTTGTCATCTTCATTAACATCTTTAACTTACTCTAAATTTACACTTTTATACTAAGATTATGGTC
>NC_053434.1:57675781-57709398 GCF_007990345.1 Gossypium hirsutum
TACTAAACATTGTCGGGTAGAACAGACAAGTGTACATTCATCGCTCGTAAAGAAACAGTGATTTTGGCTTAAGGCGTCCGCAACCACATTAGCCTTTCCCGGGTGGTAATCAATGACAAGCTCATAATCTTTCAACAACTCAAGCCAACGTCTTTGTCGTAGATTTAAGTCTCTTTGAGTCATCAAATATTTGAGACTTTTGTGATCCGAAAATACATGGCACTTCTCACCAAATAAGTAATGTCGCCATATTTTCAAGGCGAATATGATGGCAGCTAATTCGAGATCATGGGTCGGATAATTTTTCTCATGTGGCTTTAATTGTCTCGACGCATAGGCCACAACTCGACCTTCTTGCATCAACACGCAACCTAACCCAATTAGGGAGGCGTCACTATAGATGACAAACTCTTTGCCTGATTCGGGCTGCACTAAAATTGGGGCTTCAATCAAATAAGTTTTCAGTTGATCAAAACTTTTCTGACATTTTTCCGTCCATTCGAACTTAATATCTTTTTGAAGTAGCTTCGTCATGGGTGTGGCTATCATCGAGAAACCTTTTACAAACCGTCGGTAGTAACCGGTGAGTCCCAAAAAGCTCCAAACCTCGGTAATATTTCTCGGAGGCTTCCAGTTAAGTATGGCTGAAATTTTGCTCGGGTCAACTTGAATACCCGATGCAGATACCACATGGCCCAAGAAGCTAACCTCTCTTAACCAGAACTCACACTTACTGAACTTAGCATATAACTGCTTATCCCGTAAAATTTGCAACACTAATCTCAGGTGCTCAGCATGTTCGGTTTCATCTCTTGAATAGACCAAGATGTCGTCAATGAACACAACTACGAACTGGTCCAAATACTGTCTGAAGATCCGATTCATCAAATCCATAAATACCGCAGGGGCATTAGTGAGCCCAAACGGCATCACTAAGAACTCGTAGTGGCCATATCTCGTTCTGAAAGTAGTTTTGGGTATATCCAAATCTCGAATTCGCAACTGGTAATAACCCGATCTCAAATCTATCTTTGAAAACACTGAAATCATCAATACGCGATAACGGATATTTATTTTTATCGTCATTTTATTCAGCTGGCGATAGTCAATGCACAACCTCATGGTTCCGTCCTTCTTTTTCACAAACAATATTGGTGCACCCCAAGGTGAGAAACTTGGTCGAGCGAAACCTCTATCCGTCAACTCTTGCAACTGAGCTTTCAATTCTTTTAACTCGGCTGGTGCCATACGATACGGAGCTATCGAAATTGGCGTAGTTCCAGGTACAAGCTCAATACCAAACTCTACCTCCCGAACAGGTGGTAAACCTGGTAATTCTTCAGGAAAAACATCCGGGTATTCACAAACCATCGGCACAGATTCGGGTTTCTTTTCTAATTCTTTGTCATCAAGTACATACGCAAGGTATGCTTCGCACCCTTTTCTTACATATTTCTGGGCCAACATTGCTGATATTACAGCTGGCAACCCCTTTAAGTCCGTAGACTCAACTCGGATTATCTCGTTATTTGCGCACCTCAAATCAATAGTCTTGCTTTTGCAATTCACAACCGCATCATGCACGGTCAACCAATCCAAACCAAGAATAACATCAAATTCATCAAACGGAAAAAGCATCAAGTCCGCCGGAAAACAGGAATCTCGAATTACTAGGGGGCATTTCTTACACACTTTGTCGACAAGCACGTAACGACCCAAGGGATTTGACACCCGAATTACGAACTCAGTAGACTCAATAGGTAAAGTCTTACTGGATGCTAAGGTTTCGCATATATAAGAATGAGTAGAACCAGGGTCAATCAAAGCAATCACATTAGTATCAAAGAGAGTAAAAGTACCGGTAATAACATATGGCGAGGAAGCATCCTCGCGTGCGCGTATAGCATAAGCCCTAGCAGGAGCACGAGCCTCAGATCTGGTCGCAGCATCTCTAGATCCTCTCTGACCACCACTAGCATTTCCCGTGTTTCTAGATGGTCTACCTCGAGCAGTGGTAGCACTCGGTTTCCCACTCTGATTTACATTCTGTTCAGAAAATCTCGGGCAATCTTTGATAAAGTGGTCAACTGACCCGCACTTGTAGCAGGAGCGGTCATGGAATCTACAACTTCCAGAATGCCATTTGCCACAATACTGGCACTCCGTTCTATCTCGACAATCATTTCCCACACTGGCGACCGAAGTGACTCGTGCACTCGAAAGGGTCGATCGCGATCTCGTCTAGAAAAGCCCGAAGTGTCTCTAGACCGGCCTAAGCCATCTCTAAATTTCTTCGATGACTGTGGGAAGGGCTTCCCCGAAGACCTCTTACGAAACTCCCTTGCTCCCGCCTCAGCTTTTCTTTTCTCCATACTGAGCTCCTCGGCTTTGCAAGCTCGCTCGACAAGTGCCACAAATTCTGGATTTCCAAAATGCCAACATACAGCTTTATATCATCATTCAATCCATCCTCGAAACGTTTACACATTACGGCTTCTGAGGAAATGCATTCTCGTGCGTACCGGCTAAGCCTTACAAACTTTCATTCATAGTCGGTAACCGACATGGAACCTTGTTTAAGTTCAAGAAATTCCTTCCGTTTTTGATCCATAAATCTCTGACTGATATACTTTTTCCGAAACTCGGTTTGGAAAAACTCCCAAGCTACTTGCTCTCTAGGCACAACAGAAGTCAACGTATTCTACCAATAGTAGGCAGAATCACGTAGCAAGGAGATAGCACACTTTAGGCACTCATCGGGTGTGCAAGATAGCTCATCGAGTACCCGAATAGTGTTGTCCAACCAAAATTCAGCTTGCTCGGCATCATCACTATCCGTAGCCTTAAATTCAGTAGCCCCATGTTTTCGAATTCTGTCAACTGGGGGCTTATTTGACCTTATTTGGTCAGATACCGGAGGTATGGTAGGTGCAGGGGTTGTGTTTGTCGGGAATGGAGGTTGTGGAACAGCCGTATTAGTTCGAATGTATTGGTTGAACCAATCATTCATCACGCTATAGAAAGCTTGTCTAGCTTCATCATTCGGATTACTAGCATTAGGTTGGGAGTCCGCCGGCGCTGTCCCTTGTGCTGGAGCAGGCGCTACACTCTCAAGATCATCAGCTACCGCTCGGTCGGGATCGGGATCCATTACTATAAATAAACACATTTCAATTGTCAGAAATCACCACACTATCAAATAAATCACATAATGGCATGTATAGCTAGACCCAACGTATTACGGTAGTCCTAGAATCGACTAAACCGTGGCTCTGATACCAATTTAATTGTAACACCCCGTACCCGAGACCGCTGTCGGAGTCGGACACGAGGGGTTAACGGCTTAAACCACTCATTTTCACAGTCCATTTTAAAAATTTCCAGGCAGTTGGCTAACTGCGTCACTGTCACTTTAAAAATCATATCTTGAGTTCCAAAACTCGAAAATCAGTTTTGTAATTTTTCCCTGAAGCTAGACTCATATGTCCATCTACAGATTTTTTTCTAGAATTTTTGGTTGGGCCAATTAGTACAGTTTATTAGTTAAAGTCTCCCCTATTACAGGGTACGACTACACTGACCTTCATGCATTACGACCTGGATATCTCCCTGTACAGGGCTTCAATACTGATTCCGTTTGTTTCTATAGAAACTAGACTCAAAAAGGAATCTATACATATATGGAATGACTTCTAAATGTCTCTGGTTAATTTATAATGAATTTCCAAAGTCAGATCAAGGGATCCAGAAACCGTTCTGGCCCTGTCTCACGAAAACTTTAACATCTCATAATATACTATTCATATTAACGTTTCGTTACTTTCCTATGAAAATAGATTCATCAAGGTTCGATTACATAATTTATTCACTATTTAATTCCATTCCTACTATATTTAGTGATTTTTCACATCCACATCACTGCTGCTGCCAGCATCTATTTTTAAGGTAAACTTTACCTATTTCATGATCCTTCATGGATCAACTAGAGTTTGTCATACATATATCAAAAGTGATCATGAATAACCATTCCCATGGCTAACCGTTGCCAACATTTCCATACCTCTCGACGGACAACATACAAAACGATTATAATGCTATGATCAAAGTATATTTAAGCCATTTTCGCATGGCTATCCAAATTTACACAATACCGAAGGGTTCATGACCAACAACGAAAGGGTGGTCCTATACATACCATTTCAAAGTTCAACCAAAATTATACAAAAAGGAGCTTTGATAGTGTGGGCGACTTCGACTTCAAAATCCCGAGTCCGATAGCTGAAGAACCAAAATCTATAAAATAGAGAATCAAAGAAACGGAGTAAGCATTAAATGCTTAGTAAGTTTTGAGCAAAGAATTTAGACACAACCAAAGTATAGCATTCATGTAGCTAAACAGATAATTTCATATGCACAAATTTTCAATATCATACTTACTTCACATTACCAACCCTTATATTCATACACAAAGATCAACTTAGCCAAAGGCTGGTAGCTCATTTATCAACTGAGCGAATACTTATTTGTAAGGGCTCAACTAATTCAAAGCACATGCGAAACATACCTCAATGTTGGGATGTTACAAGCGTATTAACTGAAATTTTTACAGCAAGATCGTTCAATCCCGAATCACGTACCTTCGGAATTTAACCGGATATAGCTACTCGTTCAAATGCCTTCGGGACATAGCCCGGTTATAGTAACTCGCACAAATGCCTTCGGGACTTAACCCGGATTTAGTAACTCGCACAAATGCCTTCGGATCTTAGTCCGGATATGGTCACTTAGCACAAAGCCTTCGGGACTTAGCCCGACATCATTCGAATAACCATGCACATTTAACAATAAATCATGACACATTCGTATTTCATTTTCATTAGCAAAACTCAAACACAAGACACTTATCACTCTTGCAATTTCGGCTCAATAGCCACACACAAAGAGCATGATTTTGATTTGCTTAAAACATGATCTAATCAAATCATAATTTAAGCTCTATTACTCAAGAACTTACCTCGGATGTTGTCGAACGATTTCGATGGCTATTCGACCACTTTTTCCTTCCCTTTATCGGATTTAGATCCCCTTTGCTCTTGAGCTTAATTAAACAAATAAATTGATTTAATCATTCGAGCATCAAAAAGAGGAACTCAAGGCACTTAGCCCATATTTATACATTAGACATTAAAGTCACATACATGTGAAATCATGCATCAACTCAACATATTAACCCACACTCCCTTTTAGCCGATTGTCCTAACCAAGATAAAGGCATCAATATGCTTGCCTCTAACCGAATGCATGCAACACTAATCTTCTCATGTGGCCGAGTATGCATGTATATGTTGAGGCCAATTATATGCTTAATACTTCCCACAGTATGGTTACTTGTATTGGTTCTATACCGTTTCGTTTCAAATTCAAAACTCGGCTAATACGCATTTATACACTAGTAATCAAATACTAACATTTTGCATTTTATCTTACTACCATTTCACATCTACTTTCTACCATGGCCGAATGCATCAAGACACCATTTACCCTTGCAAGGCATAAATTTCATCATCAAAACTAACAAGCTTATAATCCCATGACCGAAACCTCTAACAACACCAATTAAAATACTTCATGGGTTTGAGGTAAAACCAAGAAAGAAACTCATGAATATCGAGATATAAGCACTAACATTGTTCATCTAGATTTAGCATGACACAACATCCATCACCCTTATATTTACCATAGCCGAAAACCTTACTCATTCCAAAAATTCAAATCTCAACTTGGTCACAAAAATAACTTGATATCTCACCAACACAACATCAACACCAAGCAAGAATGATGCATCCATGGCCGAGTGTCATTTCCATCACATAGCAAGATTTAGACCATGGGCTAGGTAGAACTGAAGCTAACAACTAAAACATGCATGCATCTCATGGAACATCATCAAACATACCTTAGCCTAGTTACATGCATGGCCGAACCTCTTCAACCTTTCTTCTTCCTTCCTCCTTAAAATTTTCGGCCAAGGATGAACCAAAGGATGAACACTTTTTTTTTGTTGTTTTTCTTTCCTTCAACTCACGGCAATGGGGGGGGACAATCACACACATCCTTTCTTTTTTTTTTGTTTCTCATCCTACTAACACTAATATTTTATTGCCCATGCTCTTTATTTTATTAATCCTTACATAATGCATTACCCCAACATGTTTATGACATGTTTTTAGCCATAACATCTTGTCCACCCATGCTCATGGCCGGCCACTACATATTAGGGGGAAAAATTGACATGCAAGTCCTCCCTTTTGATTACTGCACTATTAGGTCCTTGTAGATTAGCCTATCACATTTCAAAAATGTCACCCATAAGTCCTTTTGACTAAATTCACATACAATTTACTAAATCGAAGCCTAAAACTTTCACACATCCATAATCACATATTTTAGACAATAAATATCACATTCAAATAATTTGGTGACTCGGTTTAGCGGTCCCGAAACCGCTTTTCGACTAGGGTCACTTTAGGGCTGTCACAGGCTGATTCTTGGTGATGAATCTGGTGGATTCCACTTTCTTGATTTCGATTTCTTCTTGAGTAAACAATTAACTCCTTTTTTTGTTCTTTATTTTCATGATCAGACTCTACACCTTCATCCTCCTTTTCATTAACATTAACATCATTAATTTTTGTGTTAATTATAAATTCGCCTTCCCCATTATTAGAATCTCTATGTTGTATATTCGTAGTCTCTTCTTGATTAATTATAGAATCTTCTTTAGTATAATTCCCTCCCTGAAGATTAGAATCAAAATAAGATTGTGTTTCAACAAATGTGACATCCATGGTAACTATAATCTTCCTATCAATTGGATCATAACATTTGTAACCCTTTTTATTAGAAGCATAACCAACAAAGACACATTTTTTTGCTCTAGGATCTAGTTTACCTTGGTTGTGAAGATGAACAAAAACACTACACCCAAAAACTCAGAGGGATAAATCTGTAATCAATTTAGAGTTAGGAAACTTATCTTTAAAGAGACTAAAAGGAGTTCTATAATTTAGAATTTTACTGGGCATTCTATTAATAAGATATGTAGCTGTTAATAAGGCTTCGCCCCAAAGATAATGTGGTACTTGACTAGTGAACATCAAGGCTCTAGTTACTTCTAAAAGATGTTGGTTTTTTCTTTCTGCAATCCCATTTAGTTGTGGTGTATTTGTACAAGAACTTTGGTGGACTATTCCATGTTTAGTTAAGAAAACACCTAATTGGTCGCTAAAAAATTCCCCACCATTGTCAGTTCGAAATACTTCTATTTTCACACCAAATTATGTTTTCACCATAGCATAAAAAGACTGAAAAACATTTTTAACTTCGGACTTATCTTTTAATAAAAACGCCCAACAAAGTCGAGTATGATCATCAATAAATGTGACAAACCAACGTTTTCCTGAAAAAGTCGAGACTCTTGAAGGTCCCCAAACATCACTATGGATTAACAAAAAAGGTTTGGAGGCTTTATATTTTTGAGGTGGAAAGAATGACCGATGATGTTTAGCCAATTCACAAAATTCACAATGATTGAAGGACTTTTATTTTTAAATAGATTAGGTAACAAATATCTTAAATAACAAAAATTAGGATGTCCAAGCCTATAATGCCAAATAATAACCTTATCAAAATCAGAAACAGAATTTAAACATAAAGTAGTTGTTGGTTGACTTAGATGGTCATCTTCAAGAAAGTATATTCCACCAAATTCTTTAGCATTGCCAATCATCCTCCCGGAGACCATGTCCTGAAACTTACACATAGAGGAGTCAAATATAACATGACAATTTGAGGACTGGGATAATTTACTGACTGATATGAGATTACAAGCTAGATTTGGCACATGTAAAACATCATGTAAACCCAAGGAAGATGAAATTTTAACAGTGCCTTTCCCAGCTATTACCGAGAAGGACCCATCTGCTACTTTGATCTTTTTGTTTCCTATGCAAGGTGCGTAAGTTGAAAAAAGACAATGACTGCTAGTCATGTGATCACTAGCTCCAGAATCAATGATACATGTGTTTGTTTTACAAGGCTTGACACTGAAAAAAATAGAAAAATCAATACCTGATTGGGCAAAAGAGGAAGAAGGATTATTGGATGAGTTAGGAATAGAAGAATTCATCCGAAATTGTGGTGATTGAAAAAACTTGTGTAGATGCTCTAATTGTTCCTTAGTGAATGGAGACCCTTCCATTGAACTTTGGCCCTCATAATTTCCATTAGTTGTTTGGAAAGCTCTATTATCCCCTGATTGTGAACCACGACCATTGCCACTCTTTTTCCTTCCATTTTTTGGTTTCACATAGAGCTTCCAACAAGTTTCACGAGTGTGCCAATATTTTTTACAGTGATCGCACCAAGGTTTTTACTTTTTTTCACTATCATTATTATTTTTAATAGTTACAAGAGCAGAATTATCATCATTAGCTTCAAACCCTGGCTTTAACATTACTTTTCTCCTTGTCTCCTCTCTTCTAACCTCAGAAAAAATCTCACGAAGTTTTGGAAGCGGTTTTTTCCCTAGGATCCGAGATCTCACTTCATCAAATTCATTATTTAAACCAGCCAGAAGCAAATAAGCTCTTTCATTCTCTTCTTTTTTCATAGCTTTTACACCATCTCCAGGACACTCCCATTCATCATTATAACACGGATCTAGTTCTTGCCAAAGAGACATCATCTCATTATAATAAAGAGTAACTTCTTTTTCCCCTTGCCTAGCTTTCCACAATTTTATTTTTAACTTAAAAATCTGTGAAGCATTTTCTAAATTTGAATAGCTGTCTTTCACGGCGTCCCAAACATCTTTAGCAGTTGGGAGAAAAAGAAAAGGTTTACCTACAGATGCTTCCATGGAATTAATAAGCCACGCAATTACCATAGAATTTTCTGACCTCCACTTGCTCATCTTTGGATCACCCACCTGTGGTTGCTCAACTTCTCCATTTAAATGACCTAGCTTGCCGTGCCCATCAATTGCTAATTTTACGGACTGCGACCATTCTAGATAATTCTTACCATTCAACTTGTGAGATGTCAGTTGAAAAGAAAGGTGAGACGCCTTTGTCCCTTGAGTCATTGTACTCTCGGTAGTTGTTTCAACTGTAGAACTTTCTTCCTCTATTTGATTGCTGGATCTCTTATCTCCAGTGAAGGCTGTTTTAACCATGATGTTACTAGAGATTTTAACCTAGCTAAGATGCCATGAAAGATTTCAATAGAGCTTTGAATAAAATTGTACTCTCTTATTAACTAAAGAATTGAACTTAAATAGAGAAAAAAAAGTCCTAATCCTAATTGGGAAAATAGTTCCCTTATTCTAATAAACTACTAAAACATAAAAAGAAAATAGTTCCCTTATTCTAGTAAACTACTAAAAGATAAAATAAAAATATTTCTAGAATATGAATTAAAACTTATCTACCCAAATAAGATTTATCTACCTAAATAAATTTAAAATATATACATATTTCAACAGTTTAAAGATAAATATTTCTTACCGACTCGTTATTTGAGTGGAAGATCAAAAGATCTTGCTGGGATAATCACGAGTTGATTGCATAAGAAAGCCCAAGACGACAGTTGATTATGACTACCAAAGCAAGCTAATTACCTATGTTTACATTTGATCCAGTTTAAAATCTAGTTTTCTGAAGACTCCTTTCATTTATGTTATTTTTAGTTCTTCAATTATATATACAAAAAAAAACCTTTATTTATAATTATTCATAATATAGTTTATTCAAAGTACTAAATAGAACTATTGTCGTTTAGGTTAGAATTAATTTAGTACTAGCCTCCCTTAGGTATGATCCTCGAAATACTTGCAAAGTGTTTCGTTGTAAACAAACTATATTGCAACTTGACCTGTATACTTGTGGCAAATTCCATATATTTTGTAGCAGTATTCACACTCTAGATGTTGGTACGTCTGGAGGCGGTCAATTTGTTAGTGCCGTTGCTGGGGAGGCAAGATTACTAGATTGATTTTAATTTTTACATTTCAATAGAATAATTAGGAAAGTTTTGAATTATAAATACAATTTATATTTTTAACATTATTAATTTAGTTTCCTAATTAATTTATTTTTCTTTGTTAATTTCAATATATGCCTTAGAGGAAAGTAATATTTGTTTAGTTAGTCACTGATCCATAGGGACTAATCTGAGAAAATCATTCAAACATGGATAAAACAAATTACATATGGTTGAATGATAAGATGTGCTTTGATGAAAAAATGTACGAGAAGGGAGTATATGAAGAATAAGAGATCATGAAAAATAAAAAATTGTTTATGATCGAGATGAGCCAATGAGGGAACGAAACTTCAACGAACAAGTAGGGTAATGAACAAGGTACTGATATAGTCAAACATCCATACGGTAATTTATATAAGGCAATTGAAGAAGATCATGATATGCCCAAACATTCAAACAAGCCTCCCTATGACTCGTATGTGATGCGTTCATGTGAAACCAGCAGGACAGACAACTCTAAGGTGTTGCCACACATGCCAAATGATGGCGCAAATGATTAAAATGATGCAAGAAATATCTAAAGCATTACGTTCCAAGAAAGAGGACATGTCTGACGCTCACAACTTGGATCAACATAACCCTTTTATTATTGATGACTATGATGAGAATTATGGTGAGATTCAACCGGAGCTTGTAACTGAAGATGATGGAGATGAGTTGATCATAGTTGAAACGGTCTCTGATCCAATCAGCATAGCAGCAGAATTAACTGTAAAGGTACAAGTGGAAGACAAACTAACCACTAACATGGAGCTTAAACCAATATTGAATGAAAGTGTAGAAGAGCCAATAAACTTTGTGGTCGTAGCAGAGAAGGTGATAGTTGAAGAGTCGATGAGTTTGATCCATTCTCATCTAACAAAAGCAATAAAGCTCGAGGGACCAAAACTTCACACGACATGGAGGGGAGAAAGCTCGAGGTAATAATACCCCCAAAAATGATTTGGGGTTGGCTCAGATTTTGTATCAAATGGCTTGTAATGTGGATGTTATGTCAATCGAAGATAAGGCAACATCGTTGGAATCGACTGAGACGGCTGGTTCATATACATCGATGGAGGAACAAACGTCGGATCAAAGTGTTGAGAACCAGTTGGAAGTTCTTCTATGGTAGCGACATGGATCATCTTGGTTTTTCAAGAACTTCTATTTCCTGTTTTTAAATTTTGTTAGTTCTTTTATTTTATTATTTTATTATTTTATTATTATTAATTTTTGTTGTGTTTAGGTTTTTTTCCATAGTAGGTGTAGATATCATGGAGTGAAAAAACCAAAAAAATTTAAAGAAATCAAAATATGGGCTCGATGTCTCGACATCGCACCCTAGTGTCGCAATATCTTAGATAGAATGCACCTTGCAACATTGAAGGCTCAAGTTCATCCTAATATTTGTAGAATCTTTTTAGGTACTCTCTATCTGCTTGAAGCAAACAAACCCTGACATTATCATAACAACAAGGATTCGACTTACTCAGAGAAGTTTTCTTGTTTGCACTTTAATTATTTTACACTAAGGGCAATATATGTTCTAAAATGTGTATGGGGGGAGGGAAGTACATAGGATTAATTTTTTGTATGTTTACTTTGATTGAATTGATTATTTATTTACCAAAAAAATTATTATTATTTTTTGTGTTGCATGATGCTTGGATTATATTAGTACTGCGAATAGCGGTTGAAGATGATAAAGCAGTAATGGTTCTTGTCAAGCATGAAATTTTTTAATGATATAAGATAAATCGATTATTTTTAAGGGAAATTGATCAGGTTACCTAGTTAAATTGCATAATAGACTAGAAGTACCTAAGTAAGAATGTTTGATGATGCCATATGAGATATAAGTCTTTTAGATAGAAGTAGAGACATGAATGCCTCAATTGATTATTATTCATTCGGTTTAATTCGAAGCATGAAAGAAATTGTGTATGGTGGGATGCTTAGGGATGACCTAAGACATTGTTTGAATAGTCAATTATCAAATGACTATACCTTAATGCTATGAATCCCTAGTTTTCTTATTTGAAGCTCGATAACTCTTTTTTGATAAACCTACAAAAATTGAAACCCACAAAACACATATAAATTGAAAACTTGGACTCTTCCCTATCCTTGGTCCTTTAATACATTACGAAATACATGTCAAGCCATAGATATTGAGGGTTTAGGTAGATACATTACGGTGATGTAAAAAAAAGAGCGAAAAAGGAAGAAACAATGTGATACGGTGATTATGGGTCGGGCGAAAATGTGCGAAAAAAAGTTAAAAGTAAAAATGAGTGGAAAAAATATAGAATAGAAACAAAAACATTGTGACTGAGAAAAGAGTAAAAAGTCAAGTGACAAAACAAAAAGTCACAAAAGTGGGCGAAAACTTAGTCATCAGTGAACCAAAACTTGTTAAGCCGACCATAGCTGCTAGTATTATATTATATCTTCCTACATGGAGAGATAACGTAGGTGAGCTAGGGAGACAAAATGTGGTGAGCTTCGATGGGACATTAAGGGGGAAGAGAGGGAACAATGTGATGTGCCTAACTATTTCTAGTGTTTGAACCGTTTTTAGCAATATCTTTCTTTAAACTCCTACCGTCCTAAGCTTTAAAACATTAGAAGCTTAGAATACCAATGTGACTTAAGTGTTCTCCGTGCATAATATTTCAAAATTGCTAAAAAATATATTTAATGAATATTTTCTAATTCACATGATTGTGTCTACTACTTATCTGTTTGATTTATATTAACAGTGATATTCTTAAATATTTGGTCATGGGAATTACTTCTAATTTGTTAGTAATGTAACTTTTTAAACTAAGCCTGATTTGCTTTAAAAAATTTCAAGGCATTGAACTCTCAAGATTAAGTTACTTGTGTGATAAGAATTGTTATACCGTTACTATTTGACAATCATGTTCTTAGTAGTAATAAAATCCAAATGACGTCTTCTTATTGCATGCTATTTGTCTAAACTTGGTTTGCTTGAAGAAAAGCAAAAAGTTAAGTGTGGGAGAGTCTAGGTGTGAGGTTCTTATTTATATCCATGTTCACTAATTCTATCTTATTTAAAGAAAGAAACTAAGACAACTTTATTTTTTTATGTTTTTTATTTGGTTTACTTTGATTTACAGCTAAATTTTTTCATTGTTTTTGTGACAACCCTAAATTGACCCTAGTCGGGAAGTGGTTTCAGGACCGCTAAGCCGAGTCACCGAAGTATTTGGATGTGATAATTATTGTCTAGAATATGTGAATATGAATGTGTGAAAGTTTTAAACTTCGATTTAGTCGATTGCATGTGAACCTAGTTAATAGGACTTATGTGTGACACTTTTGAAATGCGATAGGTTAATTTATAAGGACCTATTTAAGCATGTAGTGAAAATATTGGCTTTGCATGTCAAATACTCCTTTTGTATGCATAGTGGCCGGCCATGATGGAGCATATATTAGACTATGTGGTAAATTTCCATGAAGTGGTCATTATTTTAAGTAAAAGAAAAGAAATAATAAAAGAAATACCAAGGATACTAAAAGAAAAAAAAAAGAAAGAGGGAGGTTATCACCTTGTTCTTCTTGGCCGATTGTAGAGAGGAAGATAGGAGGGTAGCATTCGGTCACTTGAAGCTTGAGAAGGTTAGTAAAATTTTGTTAGTTTTGAAATTTTAAGCTTAGTTTAAGTCATTTAGCTAGCTCCATATTAGCCCATTTGAAAACTTGGAATTTTTGATGGATGGATGGAGCATTCGGCTATGGTTATTAAAGAAGGAATTTGATTACTTCCTTTAAGTTTTGATGAAGAATGTGTTGGGTAAATTAGGGGTTTGAACACTTAAGGATTCGACATTGTTCATGATTTTTTTTTAGAAGGTGAGTTTGAATGATATGAGTAATGTCATGTATGGGTTTCGGCTTTGATAAGTAAAAATATAAGGGTAATTGAAATGAATAATTGGAGGCTCAATCATCAAGAGGTTCGGCTATGGACTATAAGTGTTAGCTAATTCGGCACAAGAGTATAAATGTTAATTACTTTATAATTGAAGCCTTGAAGAATAGGTTGTGGATCATTAAAGTGTTGAAGGTTAAATCTTTAAGCTTGGTTAATTTGGACATTCGGCTATTCTCATGACACTAGATACAAGGGTATGAAAGGTTATCTATATATATAAGTTTAATTTATTCATGGTAACTTGGCATGTGGATTGGATATATGTTAGTTAATACATGCATTTGGAGGTGATGTGTTAAATAATTAGGTATACGGTTTGGTTTCATTATTGAGTATAAGGGCTAAGTGTTTTAAATTGCCTTTGATGTATACATGTTTATATTGAAATATTAAGGCTATGTTAGCCAATTGAGGGTTTCGGCCAAGATATTCAAATAGATTGGTGTGAATGTTTGAGTGATGAATTTGACTCTTGTGTCGAGTTGGGATGATATGTGTATTTATATAAAACTAAATGATGCTAAATAAATTCGATTATGCATGGTATTGAGCTAGTGTCATGTTCGTTGGTACATGAGTAGAGCATATGTTTGATGTTTAATATCTAGTTAATAACATCTTTTGTACTTAGTTGTATGGTATACATGTATTAAATCGAATCGCTAAATTGATAAGTTATTTAATAAAATCTACTTGTTGAATCAAGCTCAAGAGCCAAGAGGGTCAAAATCTGATAAAGGAAAGGAAAAAGTGATCGAGTAGTCTATCCACAACTATTCAAAGTATCCGAGGTAAGTCTTCGAGTAATGACCCTACTTGAATTATATTGAAATGATTAGTCATACTATGACGGATAGTCGAATGTGCATAGAGACTAAGTTATAAAGCCAATCGAAATCATGCTCTTTGTGAGTGGCTATTGAGCCGAAATTTGAAAGGTTTAATAAATGATTTGTGTTTGAGCCTTAGTAACGAAAATAAGATATGGATGTGTTAAGATTATAGATATATGTGTGCATGAGCATTTGATATATCCGGGCTAAGACCCGAAGGCATTTGTGCGAGTTGATATATCCGGGCTAAGACCCGAAGGCATTTGTGCGAGTTGATATATCCGGGCTAAAACCCGAAGGCATTTGTGCGAGTTGATATATCCGGGCTAAGACCCGAAGGCAATTATGCAAGTTGATATATCCGGGCTAAGACCCGAAGGCATTCGTGCGAGTTGCTATACCCGAGTTAAGACCCGAAGGCAATTGTGCTTGCGGTTATATCCGGCTAAATTTCGAAGAGACTTGGGTTTGAATGTGAGCGTTTGTGCTGTAACTAATTCAATTAATACGCTCGACTAACCCGAACGATAAGGTATGTTTGCATGTGCTTCGGAAAAGTCGATTCGTTTTAAATAGTATTCGTGCAATCGGCTAACGAACTTTCGGCTTTTAGATAGGTTGATACCTTGTGTGTATATATGTTGATGAAGTGTGAAGTAAGTATGATTATGAGAATGTGTATCAATAAAGTGATTCAGTTAGCTATGTGAATGTAATACTTTAGTCAAAGCCGATTTCATTACTTGAAACTTACTAAGCTTAAATTGCTTACCCGGTTGCTTTGGCTCTCTGTTTTATAGATTTTGTTCGTTAGCTATCGGATTTGGGATCAACAAAGTCGAAGTCATCCACACTATCAAAGCTCTTTTGGTACTCTTTTTGTTGAACTCTGGATATGGCATGTATAGGACTACCCCTTGTTGTTTTAAGTACTTTTTGTGATGTATGTGTGTACAGCCATGCGAAAATGGCTTGTAGAAGTGGAGTATGGCATTAGACCATTTGTGTTTATGTATGTTTATATGGTTTCATGATGTGACTATGGTTTGGAATGGAAGTGTTGGGCAAATGATCAGCCATTGGAATGGCTAAATATGATCATATGTGGACCCATGTATGACGAATCCCTAGTTGGTCCATGGTAACCACGGAACAGGTAAAGTTTACCTTGAAAACAGATGCTGACAGCAGCAGTGGTGTGGATTTGAAAAATCACAAAAATTTGTAGGAATGGAGTTAAATAGTGAATAAATTATGTAATCGAACCTTGATGAACCTATTTTCATATGAAAGTAACAAAAAAATCATATGGACAGTATATTAAGAGATATTAAAGTTCTCGTGAAACAGGGCCAGAACGGTTTCTGGATCTCCTGTTTCGACTTTGATAATTCACCATAAATTATCCAGAGATAATTAGAAGTCATTCTTTATGTGTGTGGATTCCCCTTTGAGTCTAGTTTCATTAGAAACAAACGGTATCAGTATTGGAGCCCTGTACAGGGAGATATCCAAGTCGTAATACGCAAAGGTCAGGGTAGTCGATCCCTGTAACATGGGAGACTTTGAATAATAAACTGTACTAATTGGCCCGACCAAAAATTCTAGAAAAAAATTATGTAGATGGGCATATGAGTCTAGTTTCAGGGAAAAATCACGAAACAAATTTTCGAGTTGTGAAACTCAAGATATGATTTTTTAAAGCGATGATTACGCAGATTGGCAGTGTCTGGAAAATTTTTAAAAGTCTGTTAACACCTCGTGTTCGACTCCGGTGACGGTCTCGGGTTCGGGGTGTTACATTTGATTGGTATCAGAGCTACGGTTTAGTCGATTCTAGGACTACCGTAATGTGTTGGGGTCTAGCTATACGTGCCATTTTATGTGATTAATTGATAGTGTGGTTATTTCTGACATTTGCAAATGTGTTTATTTATAGTAATGGATCCCGATCCCGACCGAGCGGTAGCTAATGATCTTGAGAGTGTAGCGCTTGCTCCCGCACAAGGGACAACGCCGGTGGACTCTCAACCTAATGCTAGTAACCCGAATGATGAAGCTAGACAAGCTTTCTATAGTGTGATGAATGATTGGTTCAACCAATACATTCGAACTAATACGGCTGTTCCACAACCTCCATTCCCGACTAATACAACCCCCGCACCTACAATACCTCCGGTAACTGACCAAATAAGGTCAAATAAGCCCCCAGTTGACAGAATCCGAAAACATGGGGCCACTGAATTTAAGGCTACGGATAGCGACGATGCCGAGCAAGCTGAATTTTGGTTGGACAACACTATCCGGGTACTCGATGAGCTATCTTGTACACCCGATGAACGCCTAAAGTGTACTATCTCCTTGCTACGCGATTCTGCCTACTATTGGTGGAGTACTCTGACTTCTGTTGTGCCCCGAGAGCAGGTAACTTGGGAGTTTTTCCAAACTGAGTTTCGGAAAAAGTATATCAGTCAGAGATTTGTTGATCAAAAACGGAAGGAATTTCTTAAGCTTAAGCAAGGTTCTATGTCAGTTACTGATTACGAGCGAAAATTTGTTAGACTTAGTAGATACGCTCGGGAATGTGTTTTGTCCGAGGCTATCAAGTGTAAACGCTTCGAGGATGGGCTGAATGAAGATATAAAAATGTTCGTAGGCATTCTTGAAATACGAGAGTTCGTAGTACTTGTCGAGCGAGCTTGTAAAGCCGAAGAGCTTAGAAAAGAAAAACAAAAAGTTGATGTGGGAACTGGGGAGTTTCGTAAAAGATCCTCGGGAAAGTCTCTTCAACAATCATCGAAGAAATTTTGAGATGATGTGGGCCGGTCTAGAGGCACTTCTGGCCTTTTTAGACGAGACCGTGATCGACCCCCTATGGGTACCCGAGGCACTTCGATCGCTAGTGTTGGGAATGAACGTCAAGACAGAACAGAATGTCGATATTGCGGTAAATGGCATTCGGGGAGTTGTAGATTCCATGACCGCTCCTGTTACAAGTGTGGATCAGTTGACCACTTCATTAAAGATTGCCCGAGGCTGTCTAAACAGAATGTAAATCCGAGTGGGAAACCAGGTGCTACCACTGCTCGAGGTAGACCATCTAGAAATACGGGCAATGCTAGTGGTGGTCAGAGAGGATCTAGAGATGCTACGACCAGATCCGAGGCTCATGCGCCTGCTAGAGCTTATGCTATACGTGCCCGCGAGGATGCTTCTTCGCCTGATGTTATTACCGGTACTTTTACTCTCTTTGACACTAATGTAATTGCTTTGATTGACCCCGGTTCTACTCATTCTTACATATGTGAAACCTTAGCATCCAGTAAGACTTTACCTATTGAGTCTACTGAGTTCGTAATTCGGGTGTCAAATCCCTTGGGTCGTTACGTGCTTGTCGACAAAGTGTGCAAGAAATGTCCCCTAGTAATCCGAGGTTTCTGTTTTCCGGCGGACTTGATGCTTTTGCCGTTTGATGAATTTGATGTTATTCTCGGGTTGGATTGGTTGGCCGTGCATGATGCGGTTGTGAATTGCAAAAGCAAGACTATTGATTTGAGGTGCGCGAATAACGAAGTAATCCGAGTTGAGTCTACGGACTTGGATGGGGTGCCAGCTGTAATATCCTCAATGTTGGCCCAGAAATATGTAAGAAAAGGGTGCGAAGCATACCTTGCGTATGTACTGGATGACCAAGAATTAGAAAGGAAACCCGAATCTGTGCCGGTGGTTTGTGAATACCCGGATGTTTTTCCTGAAGAATTGCCGGGTTTACCACCTGTTCGGGAGATAGAGTTTGGTATTGAGCTTGTACCTGGGACTACGCCGATTTCGATAGCTCCGTATCGTATGGCACCAACCGAGTTAAAAGAGTTGAAAGCTCAGTTGCAAGAATTGACGGATAGAGGTTTCGCTCGGCCAAGTTTCTCACCTTGGGGTGCACCAGTATTGTTCGTGGAAAAGAAGGACGGAACCATGAGGTTGTGCATTGACTATCGTCAACTGAATAAAGTGACGATAAAGAATAAATATCCGTTACCGCGTATTGATGATTTGTTTGATCAACTAAAGGGGGCCTCAGTGTTCTCAAAAATAGATTTGAGATTGGGTTATTATCAGTTGCGGATTCGAGATTTGGACGTACCCAAAAATGCTTTCAGAACGAGGTACGGTCACTACGAATTCTTAGTGATGCCGTTTGGGCTCACTAATGCCCCTGCAGTATTTATGGATTTGATGAATCGGATCTTCAGACCATATTTGGATCGGTTCGTAGTTGTGTTCATTGATGACATCTTGGTATATTCAAGAGATGAGACCGAACATGCTGAGCACCTGAGGCTAGTGTTGCAAATGTTGCGGGATAAGCAGTTATATGCTAAGTTCAGTAAGTGTGAGTTCTGGTTAAGAGAGGTTAGCTTCTTGGGTCATGTGGTATCCGCATCGGGTATTCGAGTTGACCCGAGCAAAATTTCAGCCATACTTAACTGGAAGCCTCCAAGAAATATTACTGAGGTTCGGAGCTTTTTGGGGCTCGCTGGTTATTACCGACGATTTGTCAAAGGTTTCTCGATGATAGCCACACCAATGACGAAGCTACTTCAAAAGGATGTTAAGTTCGAATGGATGGAGAAATGTCAGAAAAGTTTCGATCAACTAAAAACTCATTTGACTGAAACTCCAATTTTAGTGCAACCCGAATCAGGCAAAGAGTTTGTCATTTATAGTGACGCATCCCTACTTGGGTTGGGTTGCGTATTGATGCAAGAAGGTCGAGTTGTGGCCTATGCGTCGAGGCAATTGAAGCCACACGAGAGAAATTATCTGACCCATGATCTCGAACTAGCTGCCATCGTATTTGCTTTGAAAATATGGCGACATTATTTGTTTGGTGAGAAGTGCCATGTATTTTCGGATCACAAAAGTCTCAAATATTTGATGACTCAGCGAGACTTGAATCTGCGACAAAGACGTTGGCTTGAGTTGTTGAAAGATTACGAGCTTGTCATTGATTACCACCCGGGAAAGGCTAATGTGGTTGCGGACGCCTTAAGCCGGAAGTCATTGTTTGCTTTACGAGCGATGAATGTGCATTTGTCTGTTCTACCCGACAATGTGTTAGTAGCTGAATTAAAAGCCAAACCATTATTGACTCATCAAATTCGTGAAGCTCAGAAAGTCGATGATGAATTGGTTGCAAAACGGGCTGAGTGTGTTCCGAACAAGGAATCGGAGTTTCAAATTGGTGATGATGATTGTTTGAGGTTCAGAAGTCGTTTGTGTGTTCCAAGGAATTCGGGACTCATTCCGATGATTCTGAACGAAGCCCATTGTAGCCGAATGTCAATTCACCCGGGGAGTACGAAAATGTACAACGATTTGAAACGTTGGTTTTGGTGGCATGGTATGAAACGAGACATCTCCGACTTTGTTTCGAGATTTTTAATATGTCAACAAGTGAAAGCAGAACATCAAGTGCCTTCAGGATTGCTTCAGCCGATCATGATACCCGAGTGGAAATGGGATCGAGTCACAATGGACTTTGTGTCCGGACTGCCATTGTCTACAAGTAAGAAGGATGCGATTTGGGTTGTGGTTGATAGACTGACTAAGTCGGCTCACTTTATCCCCGTGCGTACGGATTTTTCATTGGATAAACTAGCCGAATTGTATGTTTCTCAGATTGTGAGATTACACGGGGTACCTATTTCTATTGTGTTGGATAGAGATCCGAGATTTACCTTACGATTTTGGAAGAAATTGCAAGAAGCTTTGGGTACCAAGCTGCATTTTAGCACTGCTTTTCACCCCCAAACCGATGGTCAATCCGAGCGGATAATTCAGATACTTGAGGATATGTTGAGATGTTGCATCCTCGAGTTCAGTAGTTCATGGGAACGGTATTTACCTTTGATTGAATTCGCTTACAACAATAGTTTTCAATCAAGTATTAAGATGGCACCTTACGAGGCTTTATACGGTCATAAATGCCGTACACCATTGTTTTGGACCGAGCTCGGTGAAAGTAAAATTTTCGGAGTTGATTTGATTAAGGATGCCGAACAGAAAGTAAAAGTAATCCGTGAAAGTCTGAAAGCAGCCACAGATCGTCAGAAGTCGTACGCGGATTTGAAACGAAAAGACATCGAGTATCAGGTGGGAGACAAAGTGTTCCTTAAGGTTTCACCTTGGAAAAAGATACTCAGATTTGGCCGTAAGGGCAAATTGAGTCCGAGATTCATTGGGCCGTACAAAATCTCCGGACGAGTTGGTCCAGTTGCGTATAGATTGATTTTTCCCCCTGAACTTGAAAAGATTCACAACGTTTTCCATGTCTCGATGCTTCGACGATATAGATCCGACCCGTCGCATGTAATCGCTCCATCTGAGATCGGGATTCAACCTAACTTGAGTTATGAAGAACAACCGGTTCGCATTTTGATGCGTGAAGTAAAAGAGTTGCGAAATAAGAAAATCCCATTAGTGAAGGTGTTGTGGCATAAACACGGAATAGAAGAAGCCACTTGGGAACTTGAGAACTCTATGAAGGACCGATATCCAAAATTATTCACCGGTAAGATTTTCGGGGACGAAAATTTCTTAGTGGGGGAGAGTTGTGACAGCCCTAAATTGACCCTAGTCGGGAAGTGGTTTCAGGACCGCTAAGCCGAGTCACCGAAGTATTTGGATGTGATAATTATTGTCTAGAATATGTGAATATGAATGTGTGAAAGTTTTAAACTTCGATTTAGTCGATTGCATGTGAACCTAGTTAATAGGACTTATGTGTGACACTTTTGAAATGCGATAGGTTAATTTATAAGGACCTATTTAAGCATGTAGTGAAAATATTGGCTTTGCATGTCAAATACTCCTTTTGTATGCATAGTGGCCGGCCATGATGGAGCATATATTAGACTATGTGGTAAATTTCCATGAAGTGGTCATTATTTTAAGTAAAAGAAAAGAAATAATAAAAGAAATACCAAGGATACTAAAAGAAAAAAAAAAGAAAGAGGGAGGTTATCACCTTGTTCTTCTTGGCCGATTGTAGAGAGGAAGATAGGAGGGTAGCATTCGGTCACTTGAAGCTTGAGAAGGTTAGTAAAATTTTGTTAGTTTTGAAATTTTAAGCTTAGTTTAAGTCATTTAGCTAGCTCCATATTAGCCCATTTGAAAACTTGGAATTTTTGATGGATGGATGGAGCATTCGGCTATGGTTATTAAAGAAGGAATTTGATTACTTCCTTTAAGTTTTGATGAAGAATATGTTGGGTAAATTAGGGGTTTGAACACTTAAGGATTCGGCATTGTTCATGATTTTTTTTTAGAAGGTGAGTTTGAATGATATGAGTAATGTCATGTATGGGTTTCGGCTTTGATAAGTAAAAATATAAGGGTAATTGAAATGAATAATTGGAGGCTTAATCATCAAGAGGTTCGGCTATGGACTATAAGTGTTAGCTAATTCGGCACAAGAGTATAAATGTTAATTACTTTATAATTGAAGCCTTGAAGAATAGGTTGTGGATCATTAAAGTGTTGAAGGTTAAATCTTTAAGCTTGGTTAATTTGGACATTCGGCTATTCTCATGACACTAGATACAAGGGTATGAAAGGTTATCTATATATATAAGTTTAATTTATTCATGGTAACTTGGCATGTGGATTGGATATATGTTAGTTAATACATGCATTTGGAGGTGATGTGTTAAATAATTAGGTATACGGTTTGGTTTCATTATTGAGTATAAGGGCTAAGTGTTTTAAATTGCCTTTGATGTATACATGTTTATATTGAAATATTAAGGCTATGTTAGCCAATTGAGGGTTTCGGCCAAGATATTCAAATAGATTGGTGTGAATGTTTGAGTGATGAATTTGACTCTTGTGTCGAGTTGGGATGATATGTGTATTTATATAAAACTAAATGATGCTAAATAAATTCGATTATGCATGGTATTGAGCTAGTGTCATGTTCGTTGGTACATGAGTAGAGCATATGTTTGATGTTTAATATCTAGTTAATAACATCTTTTGTACTTAGTTGTATGGTATACATGTATTAAATCGAATCGCTAAATTGATAAGTTATTTAATAAAATCTACTTGTTGAATCAAGCTCAAGAGCCAAGAGGGTCAAAATCTGATAAAGGAAAGGAAAAAGTGATCGAGTAGTCTATCCACAACTATTCAAAGTATCCGAGGTAAGTCTTCGAGTAATGACCCTACTTGAATTATATTGAAATGATTAGTCATACTATGACGGATAGTCGAATGTGCATAGAGACTAAGTTATAAAGCCAATCGAAATCATGCTCTTTGTGAGTGGCTATTGAGCCGAAATTTGAAAGGTTTAATAAATGATTTGTGTTTGAGCCTTAGTAACGAAAATAAGATATGGATGTGTTAAGATTATAGATATATGTGTGCATGAGCATTTGATATATCCGGGCTAAGACCCGAAGGCATTTGTGCGAGTTGATATATCCGGGCTAAGACCCGAAGGCATTTGTGCGAGTTGATATATCCGGGCTAAAACCCGAAGGCATTTGTGCGAGTTGATATATCCGGGCTAAGACCCGAAGGCAATTATGCAAGTTGATATATCCGGGCTAAGACCCGAAGGCATTCGTGCGAGTTGCTATACCCGGGTTAAGACCCGAAGGCAATTGTGCTTGCGGTTATATCCGGCTAAATTTCGAAGAGACTTGGGTTTGAATGTGAGCGTTTGTGCTGTAACTAATTCAATTAATACGCTCGACTAACCCGAACGATAAGGTATGTTTGCATGTGCTTCGGAAAAGTCGATTCGTTTTAAATAGTATTCGTGCAATCGGCTAACGAACTTTCGGCTTTTAGATAGGTTGATACCTTGTGTGTATATATGTTGATGAAGTGTGAAGTAAGTATGATTATGAGAATGTGTATCAATAAAGTGATTCAGTTAGCTATGTGAATGTAATACTTTAGTCAAAGCCGATTTCATTACTTGAAACTTACTAAGCTTAAATTGCTTACCCGGTTGCTTTGGCTCTCTGTTTTATAGATTTTGTTCGTTAGCTATCGGATTCGGGATCAACAAAGTCGAAGTCATCCACACTATCAAAGCTCTTTTGGTACTCTTTTTGTTGAACTCTGGATATGGCATGTATAGGACTACCCCTTGTTGTTTTAAGTACTTTTTGTGATGTATGTGTGTACAGCCATGCGAAAATGGCTTGTAGAAGTGGAGTATGGCATTAGACCATTTGTGTTTATGTATGTTTATATGGTTTCATGATGTGACTATGGTTTGGAATGGAAGTGTTGGGCAAATGATCAGCCATTGGAATGGCTAAATATGATCATATGTGGACCCATGTATGACGAATCCCTAGTTGGTCCATGGTAACCACGGAACAGGTAAAGTTTACCTTGAAAACAGATGCTGACAGCAGCAGTGGTGTGGATTTGAAAAATCACAAAAATTTGTAGGAATGGAGTTAAATAGTGAATAAATTATGTAATCGAACCTTGATGAACCTATTTTCATATGAAAGTAACAAAAAAATCATATGGACAGTATATTAAGAGATATTAAAGTTCTCGTGAAACAGGGCCAGAACGGTTTCTGGATCTCCTGTTTCGACTTTGATAATTCACCATAAATTATCCAGAGATAATTAGAAGTCATTTTTATGTGTGTGGATTCCCCTTTGAGTCTAGTTTCATTAGAAACAAACGGTATCAGTATTGGAGCCCTGTACAGGGAGATATCCAAGTCGTAATACGCAAAGGTCAGGGTAGTCGATCCCTGTAACATGGGAGACTTTGAATAATAAACTGTACTAATTGGCCCGACCAAAAATTCTAGAAAAAAATTATGTAGATGGGCATATGAGTCTAGTTTCAGGGAAAAATCACGAAACAAATTTTCGAGTTGTGAAACTCAAGATATGATTTTTTAAAGCGATGATTACGCAGATTGGCAGTGTCTGGAAAATTTTTAAAAGTCTGTTAACACCTCGTGTTCGACTCCGGTGACGGTCTCGGGTTCGGGGTGTTACATTTGATTGGTATCAGAGCTACGGTTTAGTCGATTCTAGGACTACCGTAATGTGTTGGGGTCTAGCTATACGTGCCATTTTATGTGATTAATTGATAGTGTGGTTATTTCTGACATTTGCAAATGTGTTTATTTATAGTAATGGATCCCGATCCCGACCGAGCGGTAGCTAATGATCTTGAGAGGGTAGCGCTTGCTCCCGCACAAGGGACAACGCCGGTGGACTCTCAACCTAATGCTAGTAACCCGAATGATGAAGCTAGACAAGCTTTCTATAGTGTGATGAATGATTGGTTCAACCAATACATTCGAACTAATACGGCTGTTCCACAACCTCCATTCCCGACTAATACAACCCCCGCACCTACAATACCTCCGGTAACTGACCAAATAAGGTCAAATAAGCCCCCAGTTGACAGAATCCGAAAACATGGGGCCACTGAATTTAAGGCTACGGATAGCGACGATGCCGAGCAAGCTGAATTTTGGTTGGACAACACTATCCGGGTACTCGATGAGCTATCTTGTACACCCGATGAACGCCTAAAGTGTACTATCTCCTTGCTACGCGATTCTGCCTACTATTGGTGGAGTACTCTGACTTCTGTTGTGCCCCGAGAGCAGGTAACTTGGGAGTTTTTCCAAACTGAGTTTCGGAAAAAGTATATCAGTCAGAGATTTGTTGATCAAAAACGGAAGGAATTTCTTAAGCTTAAGCAAGGTTCTATGTCAGTTACTGATTACGAGCGAAAATTTGTTAGACTTAGTAGATACGCTCGGGAATGTGTTTCGTCTGAGGCTATCATGTGTAAACGCTTCGAGGATGGGCTGAATGAAGATATAAAAATGTTCGTTGGCATTCTTGAAATACGAGAGTTCGTAGTACTTGTCGAGCGAGCTTGTAAAGCCGAAGAGCTTATAAAAGAAAAACAAAAAGTTGATGTGGGAACTGGGGAGTTTCGTAAAAGATCCTCGGGAAAGTCTCTTCAACAATCATCGAAGAAATTTTGAGATGATGTGGGCCGGTCTAGAGGCACTTCTGGCCTTTTTAGACGAGACCGTGATCGACCCCCTATGGGTACCCGAGGCACTTCGATCGCTAGTGTTGGGAATGAACGTCAAGACAGAACAGAATGTCGATATTGCGGTAAATGGCATTCGGGGAGTTGTAGATTCCATGACCGCTCCTGTTACAAGTGTGGATCAGTTGACCACTTCATTAAAGATTGCCCGAGGCTGTCTAAACAGAATGTAAATCCGAGTGGGAAACCAGGTGCTACCACTGCTCGAGGTAGACCATCTAGAAATACGGGCAATGCTAGTGGTGGTCAGAGAGGATCTAGAGATGCTACGACCAGATCCGAGGCTCGTGCGCCTGCTAGAGCTTATGCTATACGTGCCCGCGAGGATGCTTCTTCGCCTGATGTTATTACCGGTACTTTTACTCTCTTTGACACTAATGTAATTGCTTTGATTGACCCCGGTTCTACTCATTCTTACATGGGAGACTTTGACTAATTGGCAAAGGTCAGGGTAGTCGATCCCTGTAACATGGGAGACTTTGACTAATAAACTGTACTAATTGGCCCGACCAAAAATTCTAGAAAAAAATTATGTAGATGGGTATATGAGTCTAGTTTCAGGGTAAAATCACGAAACAAATTTTCGAGTTGTGAAACTCAAGATATGATTTTTTAAAGCGACGATTACGCAGATTGGCAGTGTCTGGAAAATTTTTAAAAGTCTGTTAACACCTCGTGTTCGACTCTGGTGACGGTCTCGGGTTCGGGGTGTTACAGTTTTCATACCTTCTTTTTCGTTTATTTTAATTATATGCCTACATTGCTTGAAGACAAGCAATGACTTAAGTGTAGGGGAGTTTGATCTGCCATAATTCGGCATAGCAGATTAAACTAGTTTTTGCATTTGAGGAGCTTGAACAGAAACACTTTTGTTATGTTTTAGTCAAGGTTTCATAATTTTATTTCCATTCAAGAAAAAGTGTAATTTGAGTCTTTTATTGACCTTAGGGGTCAAAGGAGGCCTAAGGGTGAGCTAATATACTTTGTGGGTGTATAGAAGACATTTAGAAGGCGTGCTAACTCGATACTGGTCATTGTGTTGCAACACGGAGAGTTTGATGTTGCAACATAGAGAGTAGAATAGAAGAATTCCAATACTGCCTTCGGTGTTGTGACAGGGTTTGAGGGTGTTGCGACACACCTCTGAAGCTACCCTGAATATGAGCATACTACCTTCGATGCCGTGCCATAGGCACTAGGATGTCGTGACATCGATCCTGTACAAGAAACAATTATGAGCTAGGGGTGTTTTGGTCCACACAATCAAAATTTATACGAGAGCGTCAGCTGACCTAGGGTTGAGGACAACGGCAACCCTAACTCTATAAATAGGCTTTTAAACACTTGTTAAAGGAAAACTTTTGATATTATTAGTTTTCTTTGTAGACTATAGTTTTCAATTTATTTTTCTTTCTCTTAAGGTTTAGAATTTTTTTTTAGTTCTTTTGATTAATGTTCTTTGAAGAACTTGATTAGTAGATGCAATCAAACTTTTGATGATTTCAACACTTCATATATCAAATACAAATAGGATTCTCTAAACTGTACTCTTGCTTTATTCTTTATGCACATATTCAATACCAAGTCTCTGATCTTTATTTGATTCCATGAGGAACTAATCCTCTTATGGGGGTTGGCGAGTGGATGTATTATTAATTAATTTTTAAGTAGGGTTTTCTTAGCGGATCAGTTGTTTGGGAAAGGAAGAACTTAAACCCTAGGATTGGCAACCCTCAGAAGTCATTTAGGTGAGAATTAACCCAAGATTGGTATGGCCTAGTTGCAAACACCTTAGCCCTAAACCGGTCTGAATTGTGAGGTCGAAAGATAAATAGTTCTTGTCGTCTCGTTATTTGAGTGGATGATCGAAAGATCTTACTGGGATAGTGACTAGTTGATTACACAAGAAAGCCCAAGACTACAGTTGATTATGACTACCTAAGCAAGCTAATCACTCGTGTTTACATTTGATCCAATTTATAATCTAGTTTTCTGAAGACTCATTTTATTTATGTTATTTTTAGTTCTTCAATTATAAAAACCAAAAAAAACCTTTATTTATATTTATTCATAATATAGTTTGTTTAAAGTACTAATTAGATCTATTGGCGTTTAGGTTAGAATTTATTTAGTACTAGCCTCTTTTGGGTATGATCCTCAGAATACTTGCAAAATGTTTCATTGCAAACAAACTATATTACAAATTGACCCGTATACTTGTGGACACTACCTGAACTTCCGCATATTTTGTAGCAGTATTCACACTCTGGACGTTAGTACGTCCGGAGGCGGTCAGCTACACCATAAACAATACATACAGACATATCATTTCATTTCATGGGTCTTAGCCACATGGTCTTACAAACATTCATGAAACATGTTCTGCCATTCCAGTTTCATCTTTCTAGAGGCTAAACCATGAACAGTTCCAAATCATACCAAACTTCCATAGGCCTCTACCTCATGGTCTTTCACTCGTTTTCAATCTGTTACATACCAGTCTGGTTAGCAATATAATTTCCCTACCATAGGCTTCACAATAGAACATTAGCTTAGCATCAACTTACAAAGATAGTCATTTTCTTGCTATCTCATACACCTCGTATACAAAATTTTGCCCATGTGCTTATTAAACATCATTCTTTTAACAAAAATTTATACATCTTATTAAAACACATTTCTCATATTTATTACACTCATACCCTTACCATTTTCAGTAGACTTCTTCATCCCATTTATGTATGTATATATATTTATACTTCTTATTTGAACAGTTCATATAAAAAAGTTAGGATGGAGAGTCACTTGATTCCCACCTACTGCAGTTCTAAGCTTCAGGTTTAAACATCCCTCTCGAAACAGTAACAACCATTGCTTAGAGACATAAATTCATTATTACAACTCTTTTACATACAATTTACTTATCATCTCAATCATTGACAATCTAATGGAAAAATCTTGTACTTAAAGCTTTATTTTTCATGTAACTCTTAAAATCTTACTCTTTCAGAACTTAATGTACAAAGCTAAAATACTTACTCGAAGATGGAATAACCACTGATTAAACCTAGAATCATAGCTTCTAGCTTAAAATGGAAAAAGATACCATTTGATTTAAGAAAAAGAATCATATAACATGTAAAGAAGAACCTCCTTCAAAACCTATCACACACACACATATATATGACCCAACCTACTTAGTGGAACACGTTTCATAATTTTCCTTTTTAATGGTCTATAATTTCCAAGAGAAACATAAATAAGTACCCTGCATCCATAATTATCAGGCAAAGCTATTCAGTTGATTTCTAATCAAATTACTTATAATCTAACTAGCACAGTACTCCAAACAAATAAGACATACTATACATGTGGCGAAAAATCATACCATACATACATTTTTATTGCTTAACATAAACTTCTCCTTAATATAGCAAAACATTATGAAATAAAATCCTTACTTACTTATGTGGCGGCTACTAAACACCCATACGTATATGTCGTAATATGAAATTGGGTGGATAACACTTCCCTAGATAGACTATTTTACTACTATATGCCAAAACCTTAGGCTCACTGACCTGGGGTGTTACATCTCCACACATATGTTGTTGCTTGTCCTCAAGGAACAAGATAAAAAGGGACAAAATAAATCACACACATACAAAATAAAACCAAACAGTGCTTGAGTATGTCATATACAAGGACTAGATTAAAGCTATATACATAGAAAAATGTGAACGGATACATAACTCTAACATGATATACAATTGACTCTTGACCTTCAATATCACACACATTAGTTTATAAAATTAGAAAGCTAACAAATTAAAAAAGTGTTAAGTACATTAGTCCATCAAAACAGGTACACAAAATATATATTTATGCTCGAAGGACACAAGTAATTAGAAATTACAAAATTTAGTCAATTTTCATAAATAAACCGTATCACTTAGGTCACAAAGGTCTTTTGACTAGTAATGTTCTGTAGCTTAGGTTGGTTCAGAATCAAGGAATAGGCACACAAAATGATTAAAGCACTAAAATAATTGGCACATTATATTGACTCCAATACTTCCCCGATTACAACCTTTAGCTCACCACCTTATGTCCCCTTCTCTCACCTACCTTTTATCTCCAATTCCTATGGTATAGTAAAGTATTAGTCAATACAATTGTCCTAGCAAGTCTAATGTGTAAAAATGAAGAATTTTTTCTTTTCTTTTCTTTTTCACTCATTTTGCTTTTCTATTTTCTCGAGAACTTCTTGCTTGGCTATTTTAGCCTTTTCAAACTTTTTCTTTTGATTAATTCTTGAAATTACTATTTACGCTCAAGTTTGTAAGACTCTTATACTCACCATACTATACTATCACTTAGGTTTACTCTTATTTTTCTTTAGTTCGTAAACCATTGTGTCATATCTACCTAACCCTCAATATTAATGGCTCGACATCTAGGTTCGTGTAAGGACCAAGAAAATCAGATCAATAGATTATATTTTAAGGTTCAAGTCTTCCATTTTGGTTTATCAGGAAATAAGGATTTAGGCTCAAAATTATGGTACTAAAGTTTTTAAATTAAGGTCGGCTTTTTGGCTTGAAAATGTCTACCAAACAATACTTTAAGTCTTCCTTAAGTGTCTCAATTCATGGATTATAATTTACAAAATATTAACACACTAACACATGTTATTCAAACAAACATATATGATTTTTATGTACCTATTAGTCACTTGGTGCACCTAACACATTATCACCTATTCAAATTGTAATAATATCAACTAAATAGTGTAAAATTGAACAATCTAAAATCAATTGCTATTGAATTAAATTTACAATTCAAACACAAAATCCTAATTACATGCTTCTAACCAATCACTTGTGTTGCTACAAGGTTGCACACAAACAAACACAAAAAAATGAAAAATAAATAAAAATAAGTAATAAAAACATAAAAAATTTGAAAAATTTCAATGTTACCCCCATAATTTATTTAACACATTGTGTCTAATGTGCGTCCCAAAAATAGCAAAAGATGCTACTCGATTTTACATCGAAGGTCGTCAAATGTGGTAGGTGGTCCTCCTCATGTTGGTTTAACTCCAAAATTAGTGCCTCATATCATATAGGGTTCCTACATAGAAATTAGCTCAAATAAAAGTAAAAAAAAAAAACAAAGTCCAAACAAAAATAAAAACAAATTTTTTAATCAGAATCGACATCTGATCTATTCTCCTCAATCATTGAGTCTTTTCCTCAACCTGTGTATTGTGTGGTAGCCCTTGCACCCGCAGAACTAGTGGGGCTCATACATCTCAGGGTACGAATCTTAACTCCTTCGTCTGATGGCCGCTCCAATCGAAACATCTCGTTGAAATCATTATCAATGATCAACTTTTCTTCTTCTTCCTCATCATCGTCTTCTTCCTCTTCTTTCCATTCCTCGCTGGCTTGTGGCATGGGTAGGTACCGACTCAGTGCTGGCTCTGAGATGGGTATCCCAAATTGTTGGGTGTAGTCCATGCCCAATGATTTCATCCACTGCATCCACCTAATGATCCACTCCATGTCAGTAATATCCTTGGGCCCTTTGCTCTCATGGGCATTTTCCTTCGTCTTTCACTCTAGGGATGGTAGAACATTCATCTTTTGCTTCTGTCATTCGTTCCAATCTTGATGTGCTTGTGATTGAGCTTGACGTACTGGGTGTAGATGGAGTTCTCGAGGATGCTCTTAGTTGACTTAACGAACTACTCAGTAGTGGACATCGAGACCTTAGCTTTCTTGCATAAGGCAATCACTAGGTGTGGGAAAAATATTCTGACCTTCATGCCACTAATGCAAGTGAAGATTACCTTGTAAATCCATTTGACAATGCACACCTATCTACGCTACAAGATATAATACAAAAAAATAGCTCGAAAAATGTTAACATTAAACACGTTAAGGTTGGAGAAATACGCGTGCTGTTATACTGCATCCACATTTTGCCAACTGAAAACATTATTCCCTGATTGAAAGAAAAAGGGATGTTAGTGCTCAATTGGCATTTCCAAACTCTTTCCCCTCGATTGAATATGTACAAATCTCATCCATATCTATGTCTCTAAAATAATCGATATCTAGTGTCTAACGCATCAGTGATATAGTATGAGGCATTATAAAAATTACAAATTTCACGAGGGGTGCATAGGACCTCTTTGCCTCAAATAGTCACGTAACTGTACACAACATGCTGGGATTTATTATTTTCTTGTTCTTTTAATGGGACATAAAATTCATATACCACTGAGTCGATCGTTGACTATTTCAATTTAAGACAAAAGTCACTCTATTGGTTGGTCGGATTAAATCTCAAATTTCATAGTTCAAATCGAGCAAGAGGTCAAACTTGCCTTCTTGGTTAAATGTTTTACCTTGGAGTTTTAAGAAGTATTTTTCAACTTCTTGACTTCGAAATTGGGTAGAATCAAATTCTCTGGATTTGGTCGATTGCGTGATTTTACAAACTTTTCTCGGTGCCATGGATAATGCAATATAAAAAACCTAATCTAACAATTTATAAAATGATGAAATAAAAATAAATAAAAGAAAGTGAAAGAAATTTCTCACCAAAAAATTTTGGTGGATTTGGCTGTTAAGGAGAAGAGCAACAGCAGTGTGGCGAAAGTAGCGGTGAGACGACAAAAATCTAAAGCATGGATGATCAAAGGGGGTCGGTTTCTTTTGGGAATGCTAAGAAACTTTTTAGAGGCTAATTAAGGGTGAAAATTAGGGTTTAAAGTCTATTTATTATTAATACTAAACACTAGGTATTGGTATCGTGACATGTACTTCGGATGCTTTTGGTTTTTGGTTCGAAGTTTCTTGTCACGACACTTACACATGGTGTCCTGACATGGGACCAAATTTTGAAATCTTTTTAGATTCAAAATGTTGTGTCACAACATTGAGGTGCAATGTCGCAACACAAGCTAGAATTTGAAAAGATTTTAGGTTCGAAGTGTGATGTTCCGACATTTAGATGTGGTGTCTCGACACCGCCCTAAATTTTAAAATCATGAAAGCTTCTAATTTTAGTGTCCAATCACCGAGGTTCGGTGTTGCGAGGCTACACTAAATTTCTCCACTTTTGAATAATTGGTCGTGTTTGTCCTTATGTTTTACCCTTAATTTCATTTAAGTCCCTAATAGGCTCCCTCTAATTGCCTAAGGTTGAAATCCTAACCTAATTAAAATCCAAAATAAAATAAAAAATTCTAATTTACAAAATTTACAACAATTTCAAAGTTTTAAGTGAAAATTATGTGTGGCTACAAGACTCATCTGGTAGCCCTAGCATTCCATGCATCGTGTAACAGCCCAATTTTAGATGAATTGGAACAGTAGTTTCAGAACCACACATTCTAGATTGTAAAATTATTTTAATATTATTTTTATATTTACTGATGAGTTAGATATGTGTGAAAGTTTCGTGAAATAATTTTAGCGTTGAGTGCTTAATTTGAGAAAAGGACTTAATCGCGTAAAATGTAAAAGTAGCATGCTATAAGTTAAAGTGCCTAATTGCTATGGCTTATTAATGAAAGGTCCTTATGTTATAAT